>NW_013666499.1:296538-309064 GCF_000517525.1 Limulus polyphemus
TATAGTAAATATGCAAGACAAGTTTCTTTGTGAGACAGTAAATACACTGGTACATGAACAACAAATAATTATTTTTCTACTGGTTAATATTGTAAATATGCAAGACGAGTTTCTTTGTGAGACAGTAAATACACTGGTACATGAACAACAAATAATTATTTTTCTACTGGTTAATATAGTAAATATGCAAGACGAGTTTCTTTGTGAGACAGTAAGTACACTGGTTCATGAACGACAAATAATTCTTTATCTACTGGTTAATATAGTAAATATGCACGAATTGATGATTGCACATGTTGATTATGTAACCATGTGGAAAATGTTTTAGGCATACGCTACGAATTCCTTTGGATGGAGTAGTGATTTTGAGAACTCAAACATTTTGGTCATTTTTAGAAGGATAAGTTTTTACTTGAAATATCCTAAAATCAACGTTCCTCCTTCGCTTTGTGATCTTCAAAGTAAAACCCTCGTAATGAATATTTGTTTTTTTAAGTTGATGAGAGTAGGAAGGAAATATATTCAAACTGGAACCTTAAATACATTAAAATGTTTAAGTGTTTCTGTGGGGCAATTGTCACAATATCTCATTAGCCATATATTTTCTACATATTTGTTAAATAATGTATCATAAAGATATTTTTTTACGTATAATTACACTCATTATTATGGTGAAAATAAATGTTCGATTAAAAAATAAGGAATTAACTAATAGGGGTACTATTATGCTTCAAAATGACAATGTGAACAAACCGAATATGTATATTTGAAAAGCTATAATTTATATTCTTATTTTATTGCATTTTATTGATTTTCTAAGCAACTATATAAAAAATAACAATAGCACTCAATTTGACTAAGCAAAAAATATAAAATGTCTCCTTCTCTCTATATATAAATACATACACACATATATATATGTGTATTTGCCATTTATCCTTGGTGAAGGAATTTCCGCATTCGAGTTAATGGTCTTCTTTTCTGAGGTATTAAACAACAGATTGCAATTTTACAGCTATATGTTATTTTAATTATATATTTATTATGTCTTTTCTGCTTCTTAGAGATTTTAATTTGTTTCTTAATCAAGTGAGAGAAGAGTAACTGAGAAGCTGAAAAAAAAGAGAGAAATGAACCAAATAATAACTGGAAAAGATTGAAACTTTATCTCCTTAAATTTTATTGATAGACAGATATTCAGATAGGCTGTTTCGGTATAATCACAGGACTTTCCAAGGCCTCAAGGTGTGTTGCTTTATCAAAACTAACTCCATGAAACTTTGGATTTATGAACGGTTTCGTTTTTTGCATAGAGCCGTTTCACAATTTTTTTACCGAAACTGATATACATAAAGACATAATTTTTTGTATTAGTATCTAATTCATAAACAGCTAAAGGCAAGGTAATTAAGGTTATCAGACATAACTTTTTTGTGATGGCTAAGTTAAAGATTTATAAAAATGTCTAGTGACATTTCCTACAAATGATGTATAACAAACATGTTTCTGATAATCAACAACTAAATTTTTTGTCTACGGTAAAAAAAATGTAAGTTTCTAAACTGACTTAGAAAATATGATTTATTCGTCTTTTGTATGTTATCCAACATGAAAACAGGAAAGAGCACGAAACCAATTACTGGCTACTACCCACTATTTCTGTTGTAATCACTGCAGCACTGAAATTACCTACCTAATTTAGCGGACAGTATGAAATATTGTACTAGGATAGTGAATAATGAGACATTTCGTAGCGAGTTAATGGACAATATGACATAGTATACCAGGTTAATAGTTACGCTGTGGAAGATGCAAACAGATAACATAATGTGTTATTCCAGAAGAGCGAATAATCAGACATGTTGTAACGAGACAGTATAGCATTTAACATAGCGTAGCGAGACTATAGCACTTGGCATAACGTGGCAAGATAGTTAAAACTTAACATAGCATATCGAGATTGCAGAATGCTTAACATGTCGTGCCCAGTTAACTGACAACTTAACGTATCGTATCAAGATAATAGACAAGGAAATATGTCATATCTAATAAATAAAAAACGTCATGTATCATATTAGGATAACAGACAACGTTACATGTCGCACCCAATTTAACGTGTCATTTCCGAGCTACGGACACCCTAACATGTCGTATCGAGTAAGTAGCCAACTTAATGTGTCATATCAGGATGCTGGACAACATAATATGTCGTACCATGTCGTATACGGATAACGAACAGAAATATTCTGACAAAATAGCCTTTTATGTTAGTTTGAAAAAGCACCGTATTTTCTTTCTGCCTTAGCTTAGAAAGTTAAACTATTTAGTTTACCAAAATTTTAAATTTTTCCCAATATACGCGTCCTCAGAACGCTTACATACTTTGTTATACAAAAAATCTATGTAGTACTGAACTTATTTCTTGTGCTAGTTACACACGATAAAGACCCGCTTGGATATTTTTGGGTTGCTTCACGGTTGATGTTGTTGAAGACCCAGTTTTGTATCTACTGTCACTAGTGCCATCGTCATGTCTAAGATTAGAAACGCTTGAGGCTATATTTTTCCTTACTGCACACTGTGAAGGATTGTTATTGTTTTTATGTATATAATGCGATTCTCTCTCAGTTTTTATGTATATAATGCGATTCTCTCTCAGTTTTCATATAGATAATGATAGTGATAGATCTCGAGATTCCCAGTAATGAGCTCCGTCCACCGTCTAGTGGTCTTGTTTAATTGGATTGGTTCTGGTGAAATAAAGGTTGTTTTTAACCTTATTTAAGCACTGTGTAGTCAGTTTCTGTTTCATGTTCCAAACTTGAATTTAAAAAATTCAGTTAAACTGCGTGGTATACTTCCTGACCGTTCCTCCTGTTACTTGCGGTTACTACCCGCAAAGTATACCTGTGTACCTGAGAGTACCACACCAGCAAGACGAATATGCCGTTCTCTGGCTTAACAAAGTACTAAACTACAATTTTCCTCGGTAAAGATCAATAGGTCTGTCTGTTGTGGAACAGCGGGGCTACTATGATCAATCACTTCTCTTTATTTGTGTGTACGTGTGTTTATATATGAATCATAGAGCTCAAAAGAAGCTAAGATATTTCAACAAAACTTTACATGATGATTTAGAGGGCATACCTGTATCGAATCATGACAAACTACATGATTCTTCGGAAATTTAGCTCAACTTTGATAAAGAAAAATGTTGAATGTATGGTGAATTTTATGGCTTTGTTATCTGGCATTGTAGGTCAAAGATCATTATTTGTACTACAGAGAGTGGAACTTGTATCTTTCGACTGTTTTGTAAAAAAAATAATCTATAGATTAGGCTTTAATAAGAAACAATTATGTACGTGTCGATATTCAGATTTTGTTCTTTATGTAATACTTGTCCACATGGTTTACATTATTTACAGAAAACAACATTAAACTTTTAATATGTTTAGCGATTGTTGTAATTTAGTATTCGGTATATCTTGGAACTGTTCATAAGATGGCACTAACCTAGTAAAACATTAATCATTATCGACATTTAGGCTTACGTCTTGTGTAATCCGTGGAGGGATTTCTGCTAAATCGCTCATAGCAATCAGTTATACGTTGAACTGAAAGTATTTGATTCCATCTTTAAGTACAAGAACATTATTCTTCTGTTTGTAATTAGAAATTCAAAAGTTACAAAAACAAGTTCCTGTAAGATTAAATACCTATAGCGACCACAAAGTAAAACAAACACGATGAGAGTGAAAATGTATTCTAGAGGTAGAAGTATCTTATGGCATTTTATATAGAAGGTGAAACGAATGTAAGTTATATACTAACAAGTGACTGTTTTATGTGAATATATAAGTTCTATCGGGTATAAATTCAGTTCCTTAAAAATTACATAACCAAATACGATCAGATCGTGTAATCCATTGGAGTAATAAATGATATTAGTTAGCAACCGTTTGTAAAATATACATATATATAACGCAACAAGATAGTAAGTGAACTAGAGTTTAGTATTAAATCACACTCTTCCAGCGAATCATACCCTTCCCTCTGAACACGGTATAAAATGGACATCTGAGTCGCCACTTGAACAGTTCGTCCATTTTGATTTCTTACATTTTTTAGAACCAGACATACTAGAAATATTTATTTTTTTCTTTTGTCGAATTTGTTGTAGACATGTAGGTCAACTAATAGACAGACACGAATGAATAGGCAGATAATCATACACATGAATTATATAAGGACTTTAACAGATATTCAGGGAAATTAGCTTAACATGTATCTAGAAATTTAGAAAAACACAACAGTAAATAGGTGGAGGTAATAAATAGACAGCTGGATAAAGGTTAAGAGTTTAATTCCATTACAAAAATAATAAACACACAGATAAATAGCTGAAAATCTTAAATCAACGATAAAGGTAATAAACAGCTAGATGAGCGGTTTAACAGACAACACAAAGATTAAACAGACAGATGGTAAGAAATATTAAAGGAATTAAAAAGACAGACTGGTTGAAAGGGAGGATGAGCAAGCAGTAAAAGAGACAGATGAATACGTAAAGCAGTAAAGCATACAAGAAAAGAATACACAGATAAATAGAGAGAGAGAGAGAACTTAAAAGAATGGAGGAAATGAATAACCAACCAGATGAACAAGTAGATAAGTTAAAACGAGTAAGCAATAAAACGAAAGACAGATGAATAGTTAGAAAATTTAAACGGATATTGAAAAAGATTATTAAAACAGATGGTAAACAAATTGTAAAAATAATAAATGTTCAGATAGTGAATGTAGTAAGAAAAGAATAAACAGAAAAATAAATAGTAGAGTGGTTTAACAGGGAATAAAAAGGACAAATAAACAGATGAGTAGACATAAAGACCAACTTGGTAGAAATAAAACAAATGAATGGGTAGAAAGGTTCAATATTTACTAAAGAGTAATAAACAGACAGATTAATAAATAGAAAGGTTAAACAAGTAATATTAACATAACAAAGAGGCAAAAAGAAAGATAAAGAGGCTGAACGGATAGAAAGAAAAGAATAAACATACATATGAATAGGTTGTTAGAGAGGATAAATAGGCAGTACAAAATACACAGATGGATAGGTTGAAATGTAGTAATGAAACACGGTTTGTTTGTTGATTTTTTGCGTAAAGCTACTCGAAGGCTATCTGCGCTAGCTGTACCTAACTTTGTTGTGGTAGACTAGAGAGAGAAGGCAGCTAGTCAACACCACCTACCGCTAATTCTTGGACTTATCTTTTACCAACGAATAATGGGATTGACGGCCACATTATAAGACCCCAAGGACTAAATGGGTGAGCATATTCGACGAAGGATTTCTATCTCGCGACCCAAAGATTACGAGTCGAGCGCCATAACCACAAGGCCGTGCCAGGCCAATAAAAGTAATAGATAGATGAATAGGTAGGGAGGTTATAGAGACAGTGAAAAATGGACAGGTGGATAGGTAAGAAGACCAATCCATAAAAAAAGAATAAGCATAAAAATGATTAGATAGAATAGAGAAACTGGTAGTAAAAATAATAAACATACAGATGAATAGGTATAGGGATTAAACTTATAGAAAGAAAAGGATAATCAAGCAGTTGAATAGTTAAGGAGGTTAAAATAATATTGATAAACAAGACAGGTAGAGTAGTTAAATATACCATAAAAAGAATAAATAGGCAAATGAAGATTAAAGATATAATTACAAATAAACAGAGAGGGTCAGCAGACGGTAGAAAAGAATAAGCAGACAAATGGATAAGCAAAGAGAGGTTAAACGCTTTAAAAAGATACAGGAACCGATACTGTTTGTTTATTCCATTTTTATTGTGATTAAAATACAGTCTTCCTTCACGAACCTCACTTGCAGCATGGTGCGAACAACCCTCAAACCACACGTTTATTTACTACAGTCTTCCTTCACGAACCTCACTTGCAGCATGTTGCGAACAACCCTCAAACCACACGTGTACTTACTAATCTTATGGATTTTCGCATCTGTTGTGATTGGAGTAATCAAACAGATAAAAATATGAAGATGAAGCATAAAGTTTAGTCGAGAAATTTAAAAAATGGAAAAAATAACACATTTTATATTTTTACTATATAATTTGAAATTAGTTAGAATACTAATGGACTGTGATATAAAGTGAAGAATTATATATATATATATATGTGTGTGTATATATATATATATATATATAACATTATTTATTAGTAAACGCGTTATTTCATCAATAAAAAAAATGAAGTAAAGTAACAAATTGTGTAAAAAGTTAAATACTTGAAGGTAGAAACAACAGACCCGAGTCTTTGTCACAAAGATCTTTTTTTTTTAATATGATGCTGTTCTACAGTACTGTCATTATATCTGTTTAAATATTATTTTGGAAATAAAAATAAATTGTGACACCAAATATCACTCGCCTATTTTGTTCTCGTGGTACTTTTTTGCCTAAGAAAATGCATCATTTGCAAAGGATTTTAAAAAAACTCGGATTAACTTGATTTGCTTATTTAATACGCCGAGACTTTTTTTCCGTTGAATCTATTCTGTGCGTAACTGAAATACTGACATCCCACACGAACCTCATTCCTAGCGTGTCGTGAGCAACCCTCAAACCACACGTGCGCTTACTAAGGTAGGGATACCAGCATTTCCACATCTGTTAGTGTATTTATCGCGTGTATAAAGCATTAAGATCTGTGTGAGAGATGGAACAGGAGTACTGTGGGTGACCACAATCGACAGGGACTTCGATAAGTACATGTGTTTGCAGTTTATCTGATGCCATCGATATGGCAGCCGAACTGTCCGCAGACGGTGGCCAACAACAAGCTTTCCCTCTGGATGAGTTACCCCAAGTCTCCTTCCGACCGAAGCATCCCCACTCACTTTCACAGGTAAGATGGCTTTACGCTTTTCTGCAGATCTCATCCTCTCTCACAGGAAAAGGTACTAATGCTCTTACGCTAAGACTGAACACACACACACACACACAACACTGAATCATTGCTCGATAAACCTGGTCTTATTGATGTTTGTTTTAAGAAACTAATCTAAACCTCATCGCACGAGCTGTGCTATCGATCGTTAGGCTTGTGACTAACCAGAATTGAAAATGTTTTTGGCGACAGCTGTCAAATCATTACCATCAAAGCACTGTTTGTCAAAGGTAGGTTTTATGCTTTTGTGTGTAAAGTTGATATTGTAAAACAACTACTTATGAATAAATTTAGAAAACATTGTAGCGTGTTTTTGCTAGACTGTTAAGATTAGTATGATTATCGTTTTATCAAAAGTTATTTTATTCGACTACTTCTGAGAAACATTTTTATGTTCTTTCAGGCTAAACCAGTAAAGAACTTTGATAACATCAGTTGTTACAGCACTGATAGTTCTTTTCAAAGTAACTAGTCACATTTAGCATAAGAAAAAATAAACTAGAAATCTTTATTATTACTTATGTTTTAAAATGTAAATTACTGTTGTTGGATCGGCTCTTAAAACTTCGAATGAACAAAAATAATCGAATAATAATTTTAATATATTATTTTAGCCATTCAATTTTCAGATATTTAACATATCCGTACTAGGTTTTTTTTTTTTAAATATAACCGTAATCGTGTGATGTACTGGTTGTTTGTTACTGTATTACGATCGAATATAAATTGCTGAGAGCTGTAACAGATCTGAAGGATTTATAAGCTTATCTAATTCCTTCATGTGATAATTTCAATTGACTTAAAATGTTGTACACGCATTATAAATACTGATTTTTGTCCTCCTGACACACCGTCTAGATTATATATGAAGTCAGCTTCCTAGCAATATAGTAAGCCTAGCAGAAAAGCAAGCGCACTGGTAACGTTTTTCTGACGTTGCTAAGTGACGAACAACTGTAACAACACAATACAAGATCGTTCAATATTATTAGCAATTTCTAGCTTTTAAGTAAAATTGTCGGCTCAGGTCGAACGTTAACTGTTTTAGAAAAGAGGAGTGAAAGTTATTATTACACTTCCTTGGACTTGTTATTGGACTTCCTGGAATTTTCTTCAAATCTTTTAATACAGTATCTCAGTTGTTAAATAATAACCAAATCAGTGAATATACTGCGACACAGACAAAATTCTTTGTAAATTTTAACACATTATTTTTAATACTTTTGATGTGTTGCTTTGAAACGGTCCATACTTTAGCAGAGTAGAAATATATACATTACTTGCTCAGGAAACAGTTCGGTAATTATTTTGAATCTCTCAATATATATATATTCAAAATGCAAAGTATTACATGCTTCATTACAAACCTTACCTATTGTGTTGTAACTCGCTTCTACACAGCGTTTATTATATTAAAGCCAACCACAAAGAGTTATTCACTCTGGATGATATTTGAATTATTAGAAGCCATAAATATTAAGATTGTTTATTGTAATGTAAACAAACTCCATACACTTATTCAAACTGAATAGTGCCTGAATTATTAGAAGCCATATAAATATAGTTTTATTGTAACGTAAACAAGTTCCACGCAATTATTTACACTGGATAATGCCTGAATTATTTTAATCCGTTAAAACTAGGGATTTCTACTATAATGTAAATAAGCACAATTTAATTTACCATTTATAAGGGATAGTTTTTACTGAATTATCAGAACATTTATGCGTTCAGGATGTTTAGTATAATGTAAACAAGCACCACGTAATTACCCGTAGTGGACGTTGACCGAGTTACATGATTTGTGTGTTCGGTTTTTAACCTCTCAAGCTGTAATACGTTTAGTGTTTTATTTGAGTGCGTTTGTCAGCTTCAACACAGTAGTTGTTCATACTCTTGGTTTATATTAATATGTTAGGTTAACAGAAATATGAGAACTTGTAAAGCAGATCGTACTGCTGTAGTATACACATTTATATAGCCTTTTCACACCTATGCTTACAGGAATCAAATATTTAAGAGAAAAAGTCTGAAGTTTTATCAACTGTATGAAGAAAAGTTGAAAATCACACAGAATTTTAGATTCAGACCAAACCTTTCAGAAATGAAAATTATTTTTTGATTACCATAGTCGATATAATCAGTAGACATCATAAATATATTTTTAATCTAAAGAAGATGATCAGTAAAAAGATAAGGTAATTTATATATCCTACGTAAATAATTAAAGAAAATCTAAACATTAAGCTAAAAGTGTGGCGCGTATTGAATTTTTTCAAAATTTCTGGCAAAGCATGTAGCAGATGACGATTTGTTTATGTATATTTGCATTTAAAATTTCTAAGTTTATAAACTATGCCTTAGTATAGTTGTCGTGGTTAGAGACATTATAAATGATTTTGTAATTATTCTAGCGGTAATAAGAGAGATTAGAAAATTATGGTGAATTTTACGGCGGTTCAAGTATAAATGAACCGCATTTGACTTAAACTCTTAATGAATTGAAGGAAAGTAATGTGCGCAAGCTTAGGTAAGTCTTATGGGAATTTCGTATTTATATGACAATAGTGTTAATATATTTCCTATCAGATTTAATTATCCATGTAATTCCAACCTTTAATACCAAGTCCTTCCATCAAGGCTTGTGTGCCACTTTAACTACATTATCATCTACTGATCTATCCTTTATTATTAAAAAGCAGGCAACAACTAAAGAGTCCTAAGATCTCAGCCGATTGAGAGTCGTTTAATTTGAACTTGATGCAAAAAAGAAAAAAAAGAAAGCGGAGTTTACACATTATATTCCCCATCACACCAAACATGCTCGCCCTTTCAGCCGTGGGGGCGTTATAATGTGACGGTCAATCCCACTATTCGTTGGTAAAAGAGTAGCCCAAGAGTTGGCGATGGGTGGTGATGACTAGCTGCCTTCCCTCTAGTCTTACACTGCTAACTTAGAGACAGCTAGCGCAGATAGCCCTCGTGTAGCTTTGCGCGAAATTCAAAACAAACAAACAAACAAGCACATTATATTAAAATTATGAAACAAATCTAGCTACACATCTAGGTGCTCTTAGACGTACAGTGTTAAATAATCAAAACCGCTCTGAACAATCATAATACGATATTTTTGTCATTGTATATAGTTATTATTTAAGCCAACGAAAACAACTATAACTACTATTACATGCTACTTGCTGTTGAATCCATAACCTAAAATGTGACATCTGGAAACAGCTTTCTTCTGTTTGGTGTATGTGCTATGCAGTTAGTGTGTTTCTTCTCCAACAACTTATGTGTCACTTCATGCAGATGAATGCTAAATGAACATGTATTCTGTATCATGTTATTGTGTAGTAGTTGATCCTATTTAGAGTAACTTGTGTATATGGTTTAAAGATGAGGCGAGGGTATAAATATAAGGTACATGTTTAAATGAGTAAATAGCATTAACAACCTTTTCATTGACACACCAGAGAAATTAAGTTTAAAACACATTTCGACACAGTCTAGCGTCTTCCTCATTGGTCTCTAGTGTGTCAGTCAAAAGGTTGTTAAGGTCGATGTGGGATTTCAACATCAGCAACAGATACTTCGGAAGTTGAATTATAAGTTATAAATTAAATGAAAAATGACGACAGAGGAAGAGGAGAATGAGTTATGAGACGAAGTATTTACTGTGTAAAAATCATTGGTTTTGATTAATTGATTTGTTTTTACAGTCTTTTTCAATGCCAAGACGACACCGTCGTCCTAAGCGTTCCGATGGTAGCGTGTCTGATAGTTCGAACAGCGCCATTGTAAGACAGGTGAGCACAACTTTGTATAGGTTAAGTTTTTTATTTGTCAGTTCAGGAGCGTCAATATCACATAGAATCATTTGTTATTGTTAAAGAACATTTCAGAGTTAACTACAATAGTATTAATATTAGACGTGTATTTTAATAAGTAATCATTTTAATGGCACCTGGAAATAGGCCAACATATTTTTCAGTCTTAAAATAAACAGGCATAGACAGTATAAATAATATTGTTGTAATGGGGAACTGTTTTTAAAAGACATCTTAAGTGACAGTTCAAACAGTAGTATTATAAGACAAAACTCTTTGCAAGTGATAAAAATATCAGTAATAAGTCAAATAGAATTATTAATAGACGAGTTGTTGTGATAACACTTAAAAAAGTTCAATGATAGTTTGACCAGCGCCATTAACTGATTATAAATCTTAAACAATCATTTCATGGCACTTGAGTAGCATTATTATGATATAAAGCTCTTTACATCTGTTAAAGAAACTATCGCGGTCATTATAAGATGGATGTTTGTAGATGTTAAATAACATTTCCGTGATAAAATAGGCATACAGAAGTATTTATGCATGGTAAAAAGTTATCCTTTATTTCTACAAAGTCGTTGTTTGTAAGTGTTAAACAGTTTAAATTATATTTAATTTATAATGAAAGAATCAATGAACCGATAAAACATTTAAGGTCAGTTCGAGAGGAAACTTAATTATTATTAAGTATCCATGACAGTTGGAGAAATGTCATTATACCACAAAACATTGTGTAGCTCTTAAAGAAATTATCATTGACACTTAGAAATGAGTATATTTCAAACAGACTTATAACTAATAGTTTGGTCAGAACCATTATTTAGATCAAAGTTTGTGAATTACTATTAATAGTTCGAACAGAGCTATTGTTAGATTAGTGTTCGTGAATTATGTCTAACAGTTCGATCAGAGCCATTATTAGATCAGTGTTCGTGAATTAATAGTTTGATCAGTGTTTGGGAATTAAGAGACTTTAACCTGATAATTCTAAAAGGTCACTGTCAGATAGAACTATGCTGAGGAAGTAAAGATACATTTCCTTACATATTAAAATGCTTCATTATAATAAAGAACTGTCTGTACGTGATAAAGAAAATTTCAGTGACAGTTGTAATAGCATCATTATGACACAGGACTGTTTGTAAGCGTTTAAGGAACTTTTGGTGATATCTACAAATAGTGTTTGTTAGTCTTAACGATGTTTCGGCGACTCCCTTGGGAAGATTATTAACGGATCTGTATTTTGGAGTCTCCTTCCTCTAAAGCCAGATCTTAAGGAATGTGGGTGTGCATAAGATATTAGAAGTCGAAAGTAGTTCCAAGTATAGGTGATGTGAATAAACAGAAAAACTCAAGCTTCGAGTTCTTCGTGGAAAAAGAATCAAAAACAAGAGCTCAATTTTGTAAATTTCGAAATTGTGTATTTATTAATATTTAACGTTTGTTTTTGATATAGCTTTAAAGTTCTCGAAAATCGAAACATTTCTACTTTAACTTTCGAAAACACGGTTGTTTTTTAAACTTAATTTTAAAGAATCTGAATTTCAGTGTAGTGTATTTATCTACTCCTCTAATGTTATTTGTTACGTAAAAGAATGTGATCAATGGGGTGCTACGGCACTTTAGAGGTTTTGTATGTCTCATATTGTCTAGATTCTTCAGCCCATTTGCCAAAGAAGATACTTAACACTTATTAACATAATTCAAGTTGTTCC
>NW_013666499.1:309271-310598 GCF_000517525.1 Limulus polyphemus
GTGAAGGTAATAAAAAATAGTTTGTTTCTTTAAAGGGTAACAGATGTGATTTACAATAAGACGATTTTACTGGACATAGATATCGGGTGGGGGTGGGGAAGGTGTTAAAAAAGATAAGACCTTAGCGATTTACACAAGTGGGCCTGTTTTCATCAGAGGCAAAAGTGAAGGTAATAAAAAAATAGTTTGTTTCTTTAAAGGGTAACAGATGTGATTTACAATAAGACGATTTTACTGGACATAGATATCGGATTTATCTACTCCTCTAATGTTATTTGTTACGTAAAAGAATGTGATCAATGGGGTGCTACGGCACTTTAGAGGTTTTGTATGTCTCATATTGTCTAGATTCTTCAGCCCATTTGCCAAAGAAGATACTTAACACTTATTAACATAATTCAAGTTGTTCCTTATACGATACGATTTTGATTGCTGATTTTATGATTGTCATTTAACCATGTATTTTACATGTGTACAAGGGATGCTAAACAAAATATATGGTGGTTTATTTTTTTGTATACCAACCTAATCACATTTTAGCAATGAGCCTTAATTAATGGTACTGATAGTGTATTTCATCCATCGTCCCTGAGCTATATATATTTTTTTTATTTAGCGAAATGTAGGCGTAATACTATGAATTCAATGGTGTACAGCTGCTTTAAAAGTATATATCCTTGAGAGAGAGCCAAAACGATGGAAGTTTTAGGATGCTAACTCAGAACTACTTGAGAAAAAGCTGTCGGCCTGAACTATACAGTTGCAGCATTTACTGCTCGACGACAAATAGAGACCTATGCATTATTATGTTGCAGGGAATATGTTCTATTTCTATGACGATACGCGCTGAAGTTGGCATTGAGTGGAAGATAGTTACTGAGTTCAACAACATAGCTGGCTCTTCTTCTTTGTAAACACGACGACAATGTGTTGTTAAAAATCAATACCGCTCTCAATTGCATTGTATCCATGATACCTATCTTGGAAACACACAATATATATTATGTCACTAGCAGCGGTCGGTTATTGACCGATTAAAATTCACTGACCACACTTTACTCATATCCAGCGAAAATCTTTCTTTTTTTCTTTTTTAACACCTTCCCCACCCCTACCTAATAAATACACTACACTGAAATAACACCCCATTGATCACATTCTTTTACGTAACAAATAACATTAGAGGAGTAGATAAATACACTACACTGAAATAACACCCCATTGATCACATTCTTTTACGTAACAAATAACATTAGAGGAGTAGATAAATACACTACACTGAAATAACACCCCATTGATCACATTCTTTTACGTAACAAATAACATT
>NW_013666499.1:310608-315917 GCF_000517525.1 Limulus polyphemus
TATATGAATGTCACTAAAAGTAACTTTACTACTTATATGTACTTCTTTCTGATAATATATGAATGTCACTAAAAGTAACTTTACTACTTATATGTACTTCTTTCTGATACTATATGAATGTCACTAAAAGTAACTTTACTACTTATATGTAGATCCTTCTGATAATGATACTATACGAATGTCACTAAAAGTAACTTTACTACTTATATGCAGATTCTACTGATAATGTTACTATATGAATGTCACTAAAAGTAACTTTACTACTTATATGTAGATCCTTTTGATAATGGTAATATATGAATGTCACTAAAAGTAATTTTACTACTTATATGTAGATCCTACTGATGATGGTACTACATGAATGTCACTAAAAGTAACTTTACTACTTATATGCAGATTCTACTGATAATGTTACTATATGAATGTCACTAAAAGTAACTTTACTACTTATATGTAGATCCTTTTGATAATGGTAATATATGAATGTCACTAAAAGTAATTTTACTACTTATATGTAGATCCTACTGATGATGGTACTATATGAATTTCACTAAAAGTAAGTTTACTACTTATATGTACTTCTTTCTAATAACATATGAATGCCACTAAAAGTAACTTTACTACTTATATGCAGATCCATCTGATAATGTTACTATATGAATGTCACTAAAAGTAACTTTACTACTTATATGTAGATCCTACTGATAATGGTAATATATGAATGTCACTAAAAGTAACTTTAATACATATATGTAGATCCTACTGATAATGGTAATATATGAAGGTCACTAAAAGTAATTTTACTACTTATATGTAGATCATACTGATAATGGTAATATATGAATGTCACTAAAAGTAACTTTACTACTTATATGTATTTTGTAAATCGCTAAGGTCTTATCTTTTTTTAACGTTATCGCTCTCATATTCAGTATTGAACTAAATATTTGTTCGTCCACTTATCTATAACTCTCTCTTTCTCTCGTTTTCTCTGATTACTTTCATAGCATGGTTATCTGTGTACATAATTTTTTTAACCCAATATAAAGGTTGGATATAACTTTGAAACTACTAATGTAGAAGATGTGAAGCATTATCCAAAAATATTAAACACTGTGATTACAGCTTGACTAATAGTTCGATCAGAGCCATTATTAGAAAATTTCAATGGCGGTTGGAATAGCATCATTATAGCACAGAAACAGATGTAATTTATAATTACACAAAATTGGCATAACAAAACATTTGGAGTTTGTAATTTTAGTACGAGTGGATTTACAGTGTTTTACTAGAATGTTGTCATCATTTAAAACCTTGGGCTAGGAAGAAAGAAATAATGGATTGGGCTTGTTTCTCCTGGATCGTAGAAGTAGAAACAATAGGATTTTAAGGTTTAAACAGTTTAAGGGATTAAATAAGCTATCATTGGAAAGTCTGAGTGGCGGAATGATACACTTCAAAGAGACAACGAATAAAAGCTTAACTATTACTGAGTGCTTTCAGCCTATGGAGTAATTTACTTGACGACAGTTTAGTTTCTTGGAATAAGGAATGGAGAGAACTCTAGGGTGGGAGGGATTATCATCTGCTCTGTTGTAGGTTTTGTGATCTTACTACATATATATAGTCCCAATAGCACTATGTAAATATTGCATTTGCATAAGACAAACAAATATGACAATAGATATAATATGTGCCATATTAAACACAAAACATTTTTGCAATTGTAGTTAAAATTGAGTATGTTTAGGATGATATAATATTGGTGTTATAAAATCGCGTGTCAAGAAAATGCAAATGTAAATCATTTTGATCTCTGTAATAATTTTTACTACTTTATTTCAAGTTCGATTTGAAAAACTCAGATATTGTTATTATGAGAAACAAAACGCTTATTTTATAAAATATCTTTCTTGTCAAATCTAAAAAAGAAGAGTTATATGAAAAATCTTTAAGCTTTTGAATTTTTGATATTTTCGTTTCATTATTAATCATGTGATGAATCGTAATGTTAAGACATTAGAAGTAAAATAAATTCCACCTTTCTTCTATTTTGTTGTTGATATTTTGCTACAAATGACAAAATACATATTTACCTTCTGATATAGTTCACTGGACGATATCTAAAAAATGATTAAATTGATATAGTTCACTGGACGATATCTAAAAAAATGATTAAATTGATATAGTTCGCTGGACCATATCTGAAAAAATGTTAATGAATTTTTGTAAGGAAGATCTTGAACAACGTTAACGTGTTACAGATTTTCGATGGCAAATGGACAAAGCGAAACTCGATCATTTGAGAGATAGGATACTTAGATGTTAAAGTTCACTAACACGTGCATTCTATTTTCAGGTGCTAAAGTGTACTCTTAACATGTTTGGTATATATAAATCATTCTCATAAAAACAGCCATGTATATGATAAGTATATGAATATACATGCTAAACAGTTTCATTTGTTCAGTTTTGGGCATTCGCCCCAAGCTACGCAAGGGTTATCTTCGTTAGTCGTCCAAAATTTTGAACTGATAAATTAGAAGAAAGAGAGCTAGTTAACAACAGTCATCGCCAACTCTTGGCTATTCTAATCGAATATTGTGAATTTACCGTCAGTCTTAAAACTCACTCACCTCCACATAGTTCGGGACGTGAATTCTAATCCACAATCTAGAATTCTAAACACTAAGCTAAGCTCGGTACCAAACTGGACGGGAAATACGCTCTAGTACAAATACATTTTAGAATAACCTTTGCATTTGGTGGTTCCCCGAAATTTCTACCAATTTTTAAATGCAAAAAAAAAAAAGAAATTCAGCATGTCCATGAGACGATAGCCTTTCCATTCGTGTTAATGGTCCAGTTCTCCACTTAGAAATCTTAAATTATGTTTCTTTAGTGATATCATAGATGACAGACCTGATGAAATTGACATTACACGAGAATAAAAGACTTGATTTACAAATACCATAAAAAGGATTGTGGATTTTGTTAAATGCGCATCGTTTTGGCACTGATGAATAAATCTTGAATTTACGTCTAGGTCAAAATTGACGAGATAGGATACAAACGTACATTTGAGACCAACATTGCTCTACCACAAGCTTTTATCTTTTTACATATAAAGGTTATCACGTTTCAGAATGTGTACTACCACTTGCAAACACCCTTTAGTTTGTAATGAACACTATAAAATATAATGGAGATTTTATTCAAAATCATAAATTATTGTTGTATTGGATATATAGATAGTATAACTGTTTGTATAAAATACAAATAATTCGAAAAGAGCCCTTTGAAAGGCTAAGTATGTACAAAAAGTTAAGCTATATATGTAAATGCGCTTTCAAGTATAAATATACTGAAAAGCTATTTGGTTGTTGCTAAGCAAAACGCTACACAATAAGCTATTTGTGCTCTGCCCACAACGGGTATCGAAAGCCAATTTTTACCTTCGTAAGTCTTCTGACTTACCGCTGAGCCACTGATAGTTGAAAAGTTATTTTTACTTATAGCAAAAAAGAAATAATTATAAGATAAAATAAAAGTTTTCCAAAATGCTAGGCTAATCAAGTTTGTAACCTAGTATTTGAATTTTTTTCGATTTTTGTTTTGGTTGTTGTTAAGCTGCACCACGAGCTATGTGTGCTATGTCATCTACAGGATCTAACCTATAAATGTTAACGTTATAAATCTTCAAGTTTACTGCCAAGGAGGAAGCATTTTCTTCAATTTAAATGGTATGAATGTTCAAGAAAGTTAACCAAAGTTGTAGTTTTGATAATATATTTAAGGGTTTAAATAATTTTGTGTGAAGATCAATTTGTGTAGAGTAATTGTGTACATGAACTGCAAAGTTAAATTAAGATTTTCTGTGTTGGAAAATGGATATATGCATTTTGGAAATGACTGTATATTTTAGAAAGTGGACCATATAAAAGACGAAAAGATCTTCAAATTATCAATCTAAAAGATGTGACTTAAATTAAATCTTCTAATAGAGGTTGAATCAAAAGTTCAAAAAGACGTTTCTAATCGTACAGAAAGAGGAAGTCACATTTACCGATTTAAATTTGATCAACTATAATTATAATCTTGGTGATGTGATATTATAAGATCGTATATTTAATATCAAACACATATTATAATTCTTATCATTTGAATATATAATCAAAATACTAAGGTTTGATCAAACGTTGTCACGATTTTGGTCACGTAAATTAAGATATAAAATAAAGTATACAAAAATATAAAACTTATGCAATCACTTTTAATTAAACAATCAAATAATATTATATTAGGTATTTTTAAATCTTAATCACGTAAGTCGTAATATTTTATGAGGAATTACTAACAATATGATGACTTCCAATATTGTACGTAGCTTAATGTCATTTCATTATAACCTAATTTTGATATAAAATATAGTCATTATTCGGATCACATATTTGAGATTGTGGGCTCTGGTGATGAATTATAGAACTTATCTTTCTTCTTGACTCCACCTACTGACGTCAAAAGGTCATACAAATCTGAATAAAGTTAATAAATATCACCTTTATAACTGGAAATAATTTAATGTTTTGAATAACTCAATGATAGTTCAACTGGAATAGTTCTAAACCACGGCATCTTATACATACATGGGCTAAACGACCAAGTCAGTGACCCAGGAGTTCGAGAGCAAGCTTCCATAATTGCGAACTACTGGCCATAGCGGAAGCACCCAACCGGTAGTACCCTCCCTTACATTGGCTTTGGCCGCCTCTTTAAACCTATAAACGTGATTGATTGTCACTTTTATAAATAATTAATATAACTTTCAGTGACAGTTCAGATAAAACTAACTGTAATAATTAAATCAGCTTTCACTAGTATTCATATAGTACCATTATCAGAAGGATCTACATATAAATAGTAAAGTTACTTTTAGTGACATTCATATGTTACCATTATCAGTAGGATCTACATATAAGTAGTAAAGTTACTTTTAGTGACATTCATATAGTACCATTATAAGATGGATCTGCGTATAAGTAGTAAAGTTACTTTTAGTGATATCCATGTGGTACCATTATCAGAAGGATCGTGGGCCTGTTTTCATCAGAGGCAAAAGTGAAGGTAATAAAAAAATAGTTTGTTTCTTTAAAGGGTAACAGATGTGATTTACAATAAGACGATTTTACTGGACATAGATATCGGGTGGGGGTGGGGAAGGTGTTAAAAAAGATAAGACCTTAGCGATTTACACAAGTGGGCCTGTTTTCATCAGAGGCAGAAGTGAAGGTAATAAAAAAATGTTTGTT
>NW_013666499.1:316917-320149 GCF_000517525.1 Limulus polyphemus
CATTAGAGAGATCTCTTTGTGAAATAAACTTAATTTGAAGTGTCAGAGGTAACAGAAGTCATGTACTTTTATAAAAAATAATTTTCAATTGTACTTATTTATTTGTTTGCTTGATTTTTGAACTCTTCACGCTGTTTTTAATATTTGTCAAAATAACTTGGTTTTAACCATTTGGAGGCATAACTCTCTATAGAGTATAAACAACGAAATGTTTTTTTCGAAAGATTCATGATGGTGGGGGGAGGTAAAAAGTGGATTTCAAAGGTTTCGGAGGATCTTAGGTTAAACTGAACCGATTTGTTGGAAACTTGGTTATTGAGATGAAAATAATAATCTAAACTTCAAATTTTATAAATTTTACAATTTCAGCTAACATATGAGAAGAAAAGGACTATACATACACGTATGTACGTGGGAATTGGCAAGAACGTGTATAGGATCAATAAAATTAAATATATACGTACGGAATTTTCATATTGGAGCCTTTTCCCGAAATGGGGAATCAAAGAGAGATTGGGGGCTTTCAAGGGTTTGAAAACTTACAAGAAAATATTAATGGTCATGGAAAACAAGGTGTGCAAATATTGTTGTTGAGTTGTTGTTTTCACGAATAACTAACGAGGTTTTGATATGTTGCTACTCTGAATCAATCATACAAATTGTATATCATTTTGAGTATTGGCCATTTTTATTTGTTTTTGATAATACAGTCGCACACAGAGGAAACTTAATACAAATCCAACATATTCTATTTTACACTCTTTTATCAGTATACATTTACATAGAATACGTAAACGTATATGAACCATAATGAATATTTTCGTGCATATTCTCAGATAATTATATATCTATTTTTATTCGAATAAATTGCCTTTTTTACCATTCACACAAAAATAATTCACGTCTTTTGGAATATATATATATATACATTTTCACATAAACATTCACAAAGCAAAAAATGTGTTGTTGTTTTTTGTCCTGTCTGAAGTTTGAAGTCAATGTAATATTCCAACTTAAACTTGTTGTCGTAGATCATTCTACACATGAATTATGTTTCAAACCTTTTTTCATAGTCCTGACTTGATAGTAGGAATAGATTACTTGTAGCTATTAGTATGCAGACGAAACATAGTTTTGTTTATACGAATCTGCGGACGTGATGAGAAAAAATTCATCCATTTTGTAATCTAAAACTTTAGTATTAGACAATATAAGAACGAATTAATTCCGCAATCCACTCGTTGCTGCGTGACTAACGGTCATTATTAAAACATGCGAACCACTAAGATTGTGAAACAGTATACTGTGATTGCCTTAGCAACCACATTCTGTTGCTGAGTGAAGGCGGACGACAGAATTTAAACTATCTATTTTAGAAAGTGGCAACCAGGATTATATAAATGTACTTGTAAAATATATTATAGACGAGAGACAGACAGAAGTTTAGTACAGATATATTTTATGAATTTCATTGAAACACGCATCAGTATAACTTCGATAACTACGTTAATATGTAACATTCAACAATATCCAGTAACCTGTGCAGGTATTAGAAATAATTTTACTATGGTTGTGATCATGATTAAATTCAGCAACCTATATTATAGAAATCATATGAAGTCAGGAAACGTTTTATCAATTGATCAATTAAAAAGTTTTGCTCACACTTACTTTTGTGATAGATTTTCAGTAATGTCGTTTCGGATCAAACAAGAAGCGCATGAGGAGAACCGACGTAAAGTAAGTTTTCCTTTGATTGAAGTACACTAGAATTCATTCATTGAATAATCAGAAATTATTTAAGGAAAACTTGGGTGGAGAGTGCTTCCTCTTTCTAATAATAATAATTATCGTGTATATATAGCCATACCCATATGTTCATATTTTAAACCCAGAGTTTAAGGTAAGTCAATAGGTGGCTACAAACAGTAGATCAATAAGCCATCACATATATCAGGTATATGAAGGTAAATAATCTCGTAAACATAAGCAACCAATTATATAAATCTATGAATAAGTTGTAACATATGAATACATAGGTAAATTGATAAGCAGCTACGCGTCTGCAAACAAGCGGATACATAAGCAAACACATACGTAAATATATAAGCAGCCACTTCTATATAAATAAGCAGTAACATGCACATACATAAACCATCATATGTGTAAACATATATGTAGCCGCGTGACTACAAATAAGCAGTAACATGTAGATACATAAACAACTATATATGTAAATAGACATGGAGCCGCGTCACGACAAATAAGCAGTCACGTATAAGTGCATAAGCAACGACATATTTAAATGGATAAGCGTCCAATAAGGAGTAACATGTAGATACATAAGCGACCACATGTGTAAATAAATAAATAAGCAGCCACGCGTCTATAGATAAGCAGTAACACGTATCTAGATCGATAGGCGATTCCACATGTAAAAATATATCAGCAGCCATGTGTTTATAAATAAGCAGTAACATGTGTAATGGTCTAAAATAATACGCTGCTACAACCAGGGTTCAAAAACAACAAAACTATAAACAGCTTATTGAACTGCAAAAACACTTGAAATAACATTTAGCACTTAACAAGAATATAGTTAATAAACATTGTTCCTGGCCAGGACTTGATACTAATGTCAATGAACAATAAAGCATAAATATCAGTAATAATTATTTCAGATAATGGAATCAGGAAAAAGAACCAAAAGAAGATAAAATCTAATTGCAAAAAAAAACAAAAAACACGCACACACACACACAATATCCCAAAAACATTTTTATATTAATAACAACATCGAGTGACAAACAGCAGTAATTCACTAACTATCCCATGAGAATACATTTCATGTGATCATAAATTTACTTAATATTTTGCTACATTAATAATATCCGTACGTCTTCGCTAGGGAAACTGGTGTCAGTTTCATAATCCATACATATTTACTCAAAATAAACGTGATCAGCTAAAAGGTGATTTAGGGTTTTAATGTAACTATCAATTCATAGATAAACTAAACGATAGAAGGAATAATAAAGGAATGATAAACAAAAAATTGAATTCGCTATCTCACACATGTACTTACATAAACAAATATATATATGTAAATAGATAACCATATACGCGTTTAAAAATAACTATGAACGTGTAAATATTAGGTCGTCAAGACATTAATGTCGCTTTTATTTAGATGAAAAAACCAGAGCAATTTACACATCAAAACAAAACATTT
>NW_013666499.1:320978-325821 GCF_000517525.1 Limulus polyphemus
ATGGAGACAGACAAGCAACTACAGATCTATATAGACAAGAATCTACTTATATATATATAAATAGCAGATACCATTTCAGACATATAAGCTGACAAGTAAGCAGTTACGTATGGAGACAGACAAGCAACTACAGATCTATATAGACAAGAATCTACTTATATATATATATAAATAGCAGATACACATTCAGATATATAAGCTGACAAATAACTTGTCTGAGTTGTCCCTTAGGTTTTTTGTCACTCTTCACAACTGATCCAGTTTCTTCAGTACTTTAATATATTTATATATATCTATATATATTTGTTATCTATAACAAATCTCTTCGCTCCATCACTCCCTTATATCTGAGAACATAACCAGCTTTTCACTCAGAGATATAGGGCATGGGTTGGTGATATCGTAGAGGTCTGGATTTTGAAGTTGACAAGACGGGTTCTATTCCGTGAGATACCACAAAATATTCCCCTATTCTAAGTTGTGGGTGCTTGACAAGAGTGGCAACTAACCTATTAGCATAGATGGTAGGGTGCTGCAGGTCAATAATCGAAATTATGGACGGCGGCAAATCGTCTTAATAGCTTAAATACAAAATAAGAATACAAATACTCTCAAACATAAGTTGGTTTACTGTTTTATCAATTTACAGTTATGTTTGAGAATTGTCGTATCTTTCCCTTTAGAAATGGTTATATTTGAAGAGTTAACGAGTCTCCCCCCCCCCCTCCATCAAAATGAAGTTATACCTCATAAGCTATCGTAACCCTTCCCTAACAAATATGTACATACAGTCTAGGCGAAAATGTTTGCATACTGTTCTATGCTGATGTTATTGTCTACATGCATGGAGTAGTTATTGTTTTTGTTTGTAGTTAAGCACAAAGCTACACAATGGGCTATCTGTGCTCTGCCCACTCGGTTTCTAACGTTAGAAGTCTGCAGGCATACCGCTGTGGAATAGTTACTGAGTAAATTTCTGAGTAGTAATAGAGAAGGTAGTGTAATTGCTAATCACGACCCTACACCAGCTACTGTAACTGAGTTGCACTGCCTTCTAAAGACAAGTTGGGATGTAATCACGGTGGATTACACCAATAACCTCACGTCGCCTTCTGGAGGTCATTAGAGTACGAGGAACACCAACCAAGTACTGAATGTTTAATATGAACTGATATAAGGTTACAGAAGCTATTTATAATAATTGGATGTTATATTTGGTCATTATATATGTTTTGGTAAGGTTTTGTTGTGATCGATAAAATGCTGAATTTCACATCTTTCTACAGATGCTGATAAAATTGTTTGCTGTTCTAACAAATCGTTCGTGATGTCCATAGAAACTGTCTTATTATACTAATTACACATGTAGATGTTTAATATAACATGCACTTCACAGTGCTAAGTGTATTTGTATTCCATCTTAATAATAATTATCTTATTTGTTACAAAATATGCAACACTTTGGTCAAGACTATAGGAATAAAATCTTAGGAATAAACAAATAGACAGAAACGCAAGTAGATTAATATAGCTAAATATTTTACTAACACAATCTGGTGTCTTTCTGCCACGGAAATTATTATATGAAAATTGGTAGATTTTACTGATTTCAGCCTTATCCTCTAGCTAGCGTATTATCTTTGCACCAATCGTTAGTAGAACCTGTCATAGGAACTTCAATAATCACCTGAAATGAGTTGTAAAGCGATAAAGGAAACTAGCTTGGATATCATTTGTGGAAACCAGATTTTAGAGCAGTGAAGAAACCTATCTGAAACAGGTTCACGCAGAATAATCAGGAAAAAATAACGTGGAAACGTTTTGAAACTTATTTAAGTAACTAGCTTATAGCCCGTCAAAAATGACGGGGGAAAGTGAAGTTGAGGCAGTCAAACGTCGATAAATTCCCATGTGAGCCAATCAAAATTAAGATCATTCATGAAATGAATTCGTGGCGTATTCATGTTTGTTTGTAGTTATGCACAAAGCTCCACAATGGGCTATCTGTGCTTTGCCCACCGGGTATCGAAACCCGGTTTCTAGCGTTGTAAGTCCGCAGACATACCGATGTGCCACTGGGGGGATGGCGTATTCATAGAATAATTATTGGTAAAAATCAGTTTGATTAACAACTTCTAAAATATAGAAAAGCCAGTGTGTTTTGATATACAATGTTCCAACAATGGCTTTTATGTCATGTTGCTTAGCAACAAAAGTATAACCTAATATTGTTGTTAGTCTATGTACTGAAAGTATAAAATGAAATGTATAGGCAACAAAATTGGAAAAATATTTGTTGATTTCTTAATTTAGAGTCTCCGTTAATTAAAGAGGTTTGTTTTCATTAGAAACGTTGGTGATATAACAGAAAATAGCTTAATCCAGAAACGATTTAAGTTTCAAAATTGATTCGATATTTTTACTTATATGATAAATTTTATGCACGTGGCTCTAGGCTAGATGATCCCACACCACGTCACTACGTATTTACTTTAGGCATATTATACCAACACTCCTTACACTTATAAAGTTTCACAGAACTACACTCCCCTCACGGTCCCCTTGCACCCCTTCATTAAAATCGTAGTGGGCAGGCAGTAATCAGACTATTCTATCTGAGTAACCGTATTTTGGCTTTTATGAGAAATCAAGCGTGGCGTTACGTGACACACACTGGCTTTTTTATAGGTTAAATGGAATAAAAAAATTATTCATTTACCAGCCATCTTAATAGTAATTTGAAGAAAAAAAAAATCAATAACATTACAGCCAATGTTAGTAGTAGTTTTGAAAAGAAATACTAAAAGAAAATAATAATATTATAAGTAGTTAATATATTAGTCTGTAAAAAAACAGAAAGAAGAAGTTAAAGAAGAAACTCGGCGAAGATTTAAGGACTTTCCAATGAAGAACAGATTTTTTAAGCTATAGATATCTCTATTTTTTTCTCATGAAATCTTTTGAAATAACTAATGTTATACCAATAATATCATATCTATTCAAATGGCGGTGTAAATCGATGTACCAATTAAGTTAGTCGTAATTAGAACAAAAAGACTGTACTAAGAGCTTTCTTAATTTGTCAGTGCATTCATGCATATGTGTAGTGGGTTGTTTTTCTATTTGTGTAGCAAATTTTTCTTTATGTGCACTTGCTTGTCAATGCCATCTCCACTAGAGTTAGTCATGCAATCGTTGCCATAGCAACGATGAAAATAGAGCAAATTCGGATAAGCGTTTATCTCCCTTAGAGCAGCATTTGATGGTTAGAAAACCTATATTGTGAGCAGCATCTAGTGGTGCATCAATACATTTTTCCTTTAGTTTTAATTTCATGTATAAATACGCAAATAGAAGCACAGAGTGTCCTGGTTCTGCTTTTTAAGAATTAAACAGTACTTTGGTTCCAACGATGTTGTGATTTGCCAATTTAGATTTCTTGCATAAGCTTGTGGCGTAAATCGTAGACGTGCTTACTTTGTTTCAGTTATAACTTATTTAATAGGAAACGATTTAAAATAAGTGCGAAGCTTGTAGTGAATATTATCAAAATCAATATCTTCCAAATGATTTGGAAATGAGTTGGAGATTCAAATGAGCGTTTAAAACCTAAAGATATTTCTTCGGAATATTAAAATACTCAGTGGAAGGTGTCTCATCCTTAAAAATGAATGTTAGCATAAACAAGGCGGTAAAAAGTAGAGTTGACAAACAATAAGAAAGTACGGTATTTGAACGTTGTTTATTTCTAATACAATAAGAAAGTACGGTATTTGAACGTTGTTTATTTCTAATACAATAAGAAAGTACGGTATTTGAACGTTGTTTATTTCTAATACAGTAAGAAAGTACGGTATTTGAACGTTGTTTATTTCTAATACAATAAGAAAGTACAGTATTAGAACGCTGTTTATTTCTAATACAATAAGACAGTACAGTATTAGAACGCTGTTTATTTCTAATACAATAAGAAAGTACAGTATTAAAACGTTGGTTATTTCTAATACAATAATAAAGTACAGTATTAAAATGGTAGTTATTTCTAATACAATAAGAAAATACATCATTAGAACGCTGTTTATTTCTAATACAATAAGAAAATACATCATTAGAACGCTGTTTATTTCTAATACAATAATAAATTACGACATCAGAACGCTATTTATTTCTAATACAATAATAAATTACGACATCAGAACGTTTGTTATTTCTAAGAGCTTTCGTTTGTTCGTGTCATCAAAACGATATGATATTTCATATGTGAACAGGTAAGGTAATATTTAACGCTCATACTGAACAGTATTGCTTAAACGAGTATAGATTCCAGACGACAACAAAAAATGATTGGTTCTGTATTGCTCGTTCATGTCGTGGCTACCGTGATATAAGATAAACATGTTTATAAAAATAGCTGTTTCTAAGTGTCTTTACAGAAGAGAGATCAGTAAATAGCAATATATAAGCTTTGTCATTTACAATTATTCCCCTTCTTTATGATAGAATGAACACGAAACAAACACTCTCTCATTAAAATCCTACTACATACGTGCTTATTCAAAGTGTGCTTTACTCTTATATTTTCTACAAACAATCCTGATGTTTGTTCTACATACATACATATTATGACTGCTTAACGTTTTTGGAAAGTAGGGCAAGAAAAGCTAAGTCAGTCTAACATACTTACCAATAATAGTGTATGAACACTAACTTGAAAAAATGGCGGAGAAACTTCTTTCCACTTTGCGCTGTGTGTTAGGCGCCTATCATGGGCACTAATACCGTATTTTTCGGTGTATAAGACGTACTTTTTTACTCCAAAATTTGATGTGAAAATCTGCTTGCG
>NW_013666499.1:326044-327296 GCF_000517525.1 Limulus polyphemus
GATGTTTTGAGATCTTTTGTGTTTAGAACAATATATATATACTCATTTTTAAAGTATCAAACTGAATTTTTGTTCAATAAAAATCTTTCAATTGCGACTGTAGCTTTTCTCCCCAAAACTTTGTCTTCAAAATAAGGGTGCGTCTTATATTCCGAAAAATACGGTATATATTGAAATAGTGTTGTTAAATACACCTAAATATGATAGCGTTTGAACTTTTTGTAGGTTATATGCGAAATGTATCATTGCGTTTAAGCTGTACGAACCACATATTTATAGAATTCTCGACTATTTGTTTGTTTTTACAACAATTGCAACAAAAATTTAAGTATCTCTTTTTTGAATGACTATTTATATATTTTTGGTCAGTTTTAAATTAAATCCGTGCAGCCACTAATGATAATACCCCAAGTCATTTTAATTATACTAATTATTGCCAAAAAATAAAAAATCTAAACGTAGATACTTATTTCAAACGATGTTCATGTCAATTTTCATCTAAATTTGCTGACCTAGTCATGTGCTACACCAGCAAGTCTCTTTGACCCTTTTTTTAGAGAGTCAAGGTAAAAAATGTTCAAAAAAAGCTAAACTTAGGTTATTTTTTTTTGAATGACACCTTAAACTAATTACCAAATTTCAAGTAATTTGATTCAGTTAAATGTGAAATTCTCAAACATCATTTAACCCCCATAACTTAGGGGAGGTGTCCTCTGAGACCTTACCGCATATTCCGATATTTTTTTTATTCTAGGTAGCTCAAGATCGTGTTTGCAAAACGTCTAGTAGTTTGCCAAAAATTACGGGATTAAATATAAATATATTAACGTAGTAAATACTTCTATGCATTACATTAGTTAGTTAAACTATCTGGGGGTAAAAACTTCATGTCCATATTTTTTCTTAGCTTCAACTATACTTGTAGTAGATCAATTATTGCATTTTAAGAAATGTTACCTCCAAGTGGAACAGAAACATTAAACTCAACCCATTAGGTGAGTGAGAAGTTGACAACAAGTACAGTAGTTAAAACTGTAATTCCACAAGATACCTCCGTGTGGAATATTACAAAAAGTTGACGTTAAGAGAAAACTTTAATCTTTCTCTTTTCAAAAGAAATCTCCACGTGAAACATAACAAAAAACGTTGAAGGACAAGTACAATACTTTAACTCATCATAACAAATTCGATGACGAGGAACCCACTTTGAGACTAATAATGGCTGGAGACGGCTTGAATGGGTAATGAAGAA
>NW_013666499.1:328220-330980 GCF_000517525.1 Limulus polyphemus
TATAAAACGTTGACGTCAAGTATAACACTTTAACTCATCATAACAAACACGTCGCCTTGAGGAACATTATATAAAACGTTGACGTCAAGTATAACACTTTAACTCATCATAACAAACACGTCGCCTTGAGGAACATTATATAAAACGTTGACGTCAAGTATAATACTTTAACTCATCATTACAAACACATCGCCTTGAGGAACATTATATAAAACGTTGACGTCAAGTATAACACTTTAACTCATCATTACAAACACATCGCCTTGAGGAACATTATATAAAACGTTGACGTCAAGTATAATACTTTAACTCATCATAACAAACACATCGCCTTGAGGAACATTATATAAAACGTTGACGTCAAGTATAACACTTTAACTCATCATAACAAACACATCGCCTTGAGGAACATTATATAAAATGTTGAAGGACAAGTATAACACTTTAACTCATCATGACAAACACATCGCCTTGAGGAACATTATATAAAATGTTGAAGGACAAGTACAATACTTTAACTCATCATAACAAACACATCGCCTTGAGGAACATTATATAAAATGTTGAAGGACAAGTATAACACTTTAACTCATCATGACAAACACATCGCCTTGAGGAACATTACATAAAATGTTGAAGGACAAGTACAATACTTTAACTCATCATTACAAACACATAGCCTTGTGGAACATTATATAAAACGTTGACGTCAAGTATAACACTTTAATTCATCATAACAAACACATCGCCTTGAGGAACATTATATAAAACGTTGACGTCAAGTATAACACTTTAACTCATCATTACAAAAGAATAATTTCATGTGGAATATTAGATGAAACTTTGAGGACATGTACAATACTTTAAACTGTCATTACAAAATATATCTCAATGTAGAACATTGTATAAGAATTTGACGACAAATACAATACATTGACTTATTATTACGAAAGGTAAATCCATGTAGAATATGAAATGTAAAGTTGACGACAAGTACAATAGTTTACATTGTCATTACTAAAGATAGTTTCATGTGGAATATTAAATAAGACGTTGACAACAATACTTTAATCTGTCATTCCAAAATATACTACCATGTGAATCATTACATAAAAAGATGACGAAAAGTATAATACTTTAACCTGTGATTGCAAAACACACTTCCATGTAGAATATTACATGAAAAACTGGCGACATGGACAATAGTTTTTTCTGCCATTACAAAGGATATCTTCATGTGGAAAATCACTTAAAAACTTGACGATAAGTACAATACTTTAACCGTTTCTTATAAATGATACCTCCTTATGGAACATTACATAAAAAGGTCCAACAAGTTTACTTTAATGTATCATTCCAAAAGACACCTCCATATGAAACATTAGACAAAAAGTTGACGGTAGATAGAATGCTAACTTGTCCTTAGAAAAGATGCTTTCACATGAAGCATTACATAAAAGTTGAAAACAGGTACAATACTTTAAACTGTCACTACAGGATATTTCACAGTGTGGAATATACGAGAAGTGTAATGCTTTAACATGCCATTGCAAAAGATACTAACATGTGGAATATTTCATGAAAAGTTGATGACATGTACTGTACATTAATGTGTAATTCCAAAAGATACCTTCATGTAGAATGTTACAGAAAAGTTGACAAGTAGAATTCTTTAATCTCTCTTTCCAAAAGATACCTCCTTGTGGAACATTACATAAAAGGTTTACATGTTCAGTACTGTTGCGTCAGCGAGGTCACGTGACTAGTATCACGCCACTTCCTTCTCGAACCTTCGTGAATTGTCGGGAGATTACTAGATTGGGGGTAGTCTGGTATATATAAGATGGTCACAACGTGACGGGACAACAGTGGTAATGAGTAATTGAACTGCAGTCAGAGAGTGTGTAATTGAACTGAGTATTATTGAAGTTGAGCGCGACTGTTGAAATTAAGTGTATCGCAAAGTTATATTCAGAAAGAATAAACCAGTTTTATTTAAGAAAGGACTTGTGTTGCTAAAGTTTCGTCGGAACGAATTTACGGAAAATTAATTAACGAACGGAGACGTAACAAATTGGTGTCAGAAGTGGGATAAAAAAATGGAAACGAGAGGCGGAAAATCAAACTACAGCCTAGTAGATTTGATGGCAGCAATACAAGGACAGCAAAAGAAACAAGAAGAACGAGAAAATAAACAAGAAGAGAGATTACAGCAGTTCTTGGAGGAAAAAGAAAAGAAACAAGAAGAACGAGAAAAGAAACAGAAAGAGAGATTACAACAGTTGTTGGAAGAAAAAGAAAATAAACAAGAAGAAAAATTACAACAGTGGCAACTGGAACAAGAAAGGAAACAGGAAGAAAGTCAGCAGCAACTACAGGAAAGTCAGCAACAGTGGCAAGAAGTACAAATGGAAAACATTAGTAAATTTAAAAGCGAATTATATACATTAAAGAACGATTTATTGTCTGTTACACAAGGAGGATACATTGACCATCGACTTAATCAGCCCCAGACAATGGCAAGCCCCTTACAGAGCCCGCAGCTAAACCCTAATGCAGACATCTTCAGTCCTGTTAGAAGTCACATCCCAGATATGAATGTCAGTAATAGGAGTGATTCAGTAAGAAGGAAGCCACAGGAACACGATGGGAAAGCACCGTGAGAAGCATATAGAGCACAGTTTGAGCTACTGGCAGAGATGAACGGATGGACAGAGAAGGCAGAAAGCTGTATATCTAGCAACGAGTTTGAAAGGACAA
>NW_013666499.1:331980-338800 GCF_000517525.1 Limulus polyphemus
TAAGGAGGGGGCAGTGTTGCGTCAGCGAGGTCACGTGACTAGTATCACGCCACTTCCTTCTCGAACCTTCGTGAATTGTCGGGAGATTACTAGATTGGGGGTAGGCTGGTATATATAAGGTGGTCACAACGTGACGGGACAACAGAGGCAATGAGTAATTGAACTGCAGTCAGAGAGTGTGTAATTGAACTGAGTATTATTGAAGTTGAGCGCGACTGTTGAAATTAAGTGTATCGCAATGTTATATTCAGAAAGAATAAACCAGTTTTATATAAGAAAGGACTTGTGTCGCTAAAGTTTCGTCGGAACGAATTTACGGAAAATTGATTAACGAACGGAGACGTAACAGTACTTTAACCTGTCCTTATAAAAGCTACTTTCATGAGGAACATTACACGAAAAGTTTACGACGAGCAAAATATTTAACATGTTATTCTAAAGGATATCTCCATGTGGAAAGATACATATAAAGTTCGTAAAAAGTACAATACTTTAACTTGTTCTCATAAAATATATATCTCTGTAACAGGTGGATGTGTTGTGAGTCGTGGGTTCAACTTTTACTCCTGATAAATAAATTTCTGTAATTTCACGATATATTTATGATGTCATGGATAAGGCTCAGAAGCAACAGACATGAGGAGACTTACATAAAGAACAAAGAATACCACCAGCACATTGAGAAGACATAAAACATGTATTTATTCATGACACATATATCACATATACTTATAATACATGTAAATTACTTACAACAATTCGTCAAATATACTTATTAGAACTTCTATAACACTTAACAACTGATAAATCACTTCAATTCTTAATGCTTCTATAGACATACTGAAGAATGTACGTCACTAGACTAACCAACAACACCAATTAAACTTACACAAAACTGGTGTGGTGGGATTTCACCATGGCACTTGTTGCAGACATTCTGGATCAGGCAGTGGACCCAAACTGGACTGCCCCTCCAAGCTCTGGAACTTCTGACATTTATTCCTGCTATCCATAGCATCAATGTTTAGAGCCGGCAGTCAGGATGTTGGTAATTTACCATGTAGAACCAATTGCTATAAAACGAGACTTTAGTTTGGCTCAACTATTCTGCGTACAATATTATGACGTCTTACTAATTCTTATTGTCTTTATTTCTCAGACGGTGCACCCTTCCTAGTATAATGTCTATAATTCCAGGGCAAGCCTATAATTCAGGTCATTCTACCTCCGTTCTGCACATGCTCTTCTAGCATAAGCATCCACTTTACAGGGCTTGAATTTCCTTTTGTAATTTCATTGCTTCTTCACTTATGAACTCTTCCCAGCCGTTATAGGCAACATCTCATTAAATCCTTAACAGTTGTTTTTAACCTTCAGAAATATACTGCTGACTTTTTCAATCCAATGACGTCTGTTTTTCAATGTTAATATGAACTGCAAATTTTTCTTGCTTTATGTTTCAGTCTTGGAATATTCCTTTAATGAAGCACGTGCTCTTTTGATCCAAAATTTTCCATTACCTGATTTGATTATCCAACACACTTATTAATGTTAGTACTGAAAGTCTTCATTGCCTTATTTGGTTAACTAATGTATGTTCTATAGCATTCAATTCACTACAATTATTGCTAACAGATTTTTACCAGAAAATTATAAAATAATGGAAAAAAGCAGGCAACCAAGGATTGGTTTTTACTTCTATGTGGTACATTACATAATAAATTAACGACGAGTACATTACTTTAATTTGTTAATCTAAGGGATACCTTGAAGTGGAATATTATGTAAAAAGTATTTGACAAGTAGAATACTTTAACAAGAAGTTACAAGAAGAGTTGACATCAAGTACAATACTTTCATCTGTCATTGCAAAATGCACCTCAATGTGTAAAATTGCATAACCTGTTATAACAAAATATACCTCCATGTGGAACATTATATGAAAAGTTCACGAAAAATACAATAATATAACTCGTTATTTCAAATGTTACCTCCAAATGGAACAAGATCATTAAACTCAACCCATTAAGTAAGTGAAAAGTTGACGACGAATACAGTAGTTTAACCCGTCTTTCCAAAAAATACCTCCATAGAGAACATTACATAAAATGTTGTCGAAAATTACCTTTTCGAATGAAAGGCGTTACGTTTTGGAATGACCCAATATTATATTACCCTTGTCATCATGTAACGTTCCATGTTATGGTACCTTTTCGAATGAAAGGCGTTACGTTTTGGAATGACCCAATATTATATTACCCTTGTCATCATGTAACGTTCCATGTTATGGTATCTTTTCGAATGAGAGATTAAATTATTCTACTTGTCAACTTTTTACGTACTTTTCCACATGGAAATATCTTTTGGAATGACGGTTAAAGTATTATTAAAGTATCATATTTGTCATCAACGTTTTATGTAATGTTTGACAAGGACGTTTGTTGTGGCAATATAGCTTTAAGTATTGTACCTGTTTTCCACTTTTAAATATTATTTCACATTGTGGCACCTTTGGTAATGACGGTTTAAAGTATTGTACTTGTCGTCAACTTTTCATGAAATATTATCCATGGAAATATACTTTGAAATAACGAGTTAATGTATTGTATTCGTCCTTAACTCTTCACGTAAGGTTCCACATGGAGATATATTTTCTAATTACGGGTTGAAGTGTTGTACTTATCGTCAGTTATATATGTAACGTTCCACATGGAGGTATTTTTTGTGGTGACAGGTTAAAGTATTGTACTTATGGTGAATGCTCTGAGTAATTTTCTACATCGAGGTATATTTTGTAATGGCGCGTTAAACTACTACACATGTCAAATTTTTAAGTAAGTGATATAAGGCGTTACGTTTTGGAATGACCCAATATTATATTACCCTTGTCATCATGTAACGTTCCATGTTATGGTATTTTTTATAAGTACATTTTTTATGTAATGTTTAACATGGAGGTATTTTTTATAAGTACGTTTTTATGTAATGTTCAACATGGAGGTATATTTTGCAATTAGAGGTACCTCCATGTTGAACATTACATAAAAAGTGTACTTATAAAACAATACCTCCATGTCGAACATTATATACAAAGTTGAGAAGAAGTACAATTCTTTAATTCCCTTATTACAAAAGATGCCTCCATGTGGAATATTACATGGAATGTAAACGACAAACACTATACTTTAAACCGTCATTAGAAAATATACCTCCATGTGTAATATTACACTGGGCCTATTAATTCAATGAGAGGCTGATGACAAGTACATTAATTTAACCTGTCTTTTCTAAATATTCAAAGTCTAAATATTGTTGAGTCAATTAGACTGCATAATACTTTGGTGTTTTTTGTTTTTGACTTTTCGAAAATATATTTGGGAAACAATTGAAGATTCAGTAAACGAAAACTTTAAAATATAAAGAGCTAGAGGACAAACCAGGGATACAAGGGGCTTTTTAATGTTTGATTATTGTCCTAAAAGCCACAGGCCTATCAAATATTTACTAATTTTTTGCAATAAGTTCAGATATTCACAAAATGGTCATTCATACTTTTGGTCACCTCAAGACTGCTTAGGAGAGTTTTGGAAAGTAGAGAAAACTTCGAAAATAAGTTATATATATATATATATATATTTGTATATTAAAGTTAAGGTTTTAATCTTGTCTCTGTAACTTTTGAAAATTAATAATTTTTGTACATGCAGGAAACTGAAGATCGTTCTCATACACCAAAGCCTAAAATAAACGTTTATTTTTATCTCCATAATTGTTTACCAATGTAATTTAAAAGCTTCTGCTCCTGTTTTAAAATTAAACCAATAGGTGGCAATATGTGTTAATTAGTTATCTATCTTCACTACTAAAAATGTGCACCTATTTTATAGGTTCACATTGTTATCACTAGAGGGAGATTTGATGTTTTACAAGACACAAAACCGGCTTTGTTTTAGATGCCAGAGTTTATAAATGAAATAGCTTTCAGTAAAAAAATATCTGTCACTATGTTTATAACTTATACATATGTTCATATATCAACTATTCTTGTATTTTTATGTAGAGAAGTTAGGTTTCATTTTATTTGTATGTAGTTGTGGCATCAAATTGAACAATTATGAATAAAGTTTGATATTACTCTTCGTAATATGTAGAAAAATATCAGTACATTAAAGTGAAATATGAAAGATGGATTTCAATAATTCGCTTCCTCGTAAAACATTGAGAGTGTTTCACGATTCTGTGCCATTGTTTGTCCAATTTGATCAGAATAATGTAGTGGAAATTGCTTCAGATAACTTTTCTAATGGTATCACGTGACTGTATGAGAAAAGTGCGCACACCGTATTCTTCTACAACTGAACTGTTATATGTAGCGTATTCAGGAAAAGCACGCACCTGCTACTATAACATGTCTTGCATTACATTCTAAAGTAAATATTCATTGCTCTATAGAATTAATGCTTGGGTACACACGACTGGTGACGTCAGAAATATTGATCTTTCTAGGTGTACTTGTGCATAATCTGGCAATTATCCGTCTATCTGACTGTATTTTTAGCAATTAAAATATCCACACTTCTGAACAATTACTACTTCGCAAAAACAAAAAATAGGACATCAAATGAACATACGTTATTTTGAATATTGCTTGGATTTAATAAGCTGGATTTCCAACCAGGCTTGTTGTATTGGTATCAGAAACAAAGGTTGAGAATGTATTAGCGAGCTTCTGGCGAATAAACATCAAAACAGGCCCCTAAGCAAGCACACAGAAGCCCTTAAATAACTGCATTGAAGTCTTCCTCGAAATATTGTTAAAGATACTTAAAACAGCTTAATTCGCAAGGAAAGCAGTTCTTAAATTTAAGAAATCGTGGGTTATGTGTGAGGAAAATAAACAATAAAACTAAATATAGACATATAATATTGAATGGTGTATTGGACAGGTCAGTAGTATTTTTTAAAAAAAAGGGGTTATACACTTTTAAGGTTTAGTTGTACTAGCGTCCTATATTATATTTTAAAATGTTTCATTCGTGTAGCTAATAAATATGTTCGAACTACAGATATTTCATACCAGAGGCTGTTGTCCAAGGAGATCCAACAACTAGACTTTTTTATCTTGGCTTTCAAACAATTCTTTTATCCTGTAAAAAAACCTGTCACGGTACTTACACCTTAACTAATATTCACTTCAAAACTTTAATGCTTTCGTCATACATTGATGACGTACGTATCAATACAAGTCAAGATGAAGAGTTTAATGTCAACAATATTATGTCTAAAATGTTTAAACAGTTCAAGTTCAAAAAGAAGAAAGTGGGCTGGCTTGCATGAACCAAAATCCGCTAGGATCAACAAGGTCGAAGCTCGTTTAAAAATATTTCAAACTTATTAAGGGAATTTGCTATCGGTGATTCAGAAAACCTAGGATGAATTATTGGCAGTGATTTAAGCCTTGTTTTATCGTTAAGAGTTAAACTTTTGTTCTAAAACATCTTACAGCAGTAGCATGTGACACATGTACCAGATGTTAGAGCCCACTAAAACCTTGCTGGATTTTGTTTGATTTTCTGTCGTTGTTGTTGAACAAAGTCCATTAGTTAAAGAGTGCTACTTCCATTCAGTAATTGTAGATTAAAAGTAATACAGTAGAAACATATCTGCAATTCGGATGTCTAATTTCGAATGAAATTTGTACAGACTATCTTAACTCACTGTTTGTATTGTAATCTTAACTATTTTAAGTTTAGTTACCGTCACTTGATTTCCTTATATATCTTCTCATGGACAGTATAGAACCACGGTATAGATTGGGACCTTTGTACAGAGCTGTTTTGAGAATCTGCTATAATCCTGCTATAAGTAAAACATTACAGACTATTTTAAAAGTCTTCTTCTTATTGGGTCTCTCTCTCTCTCTTGATTCTGAAATACACTTAGTAAATTCTATAAAACGTTATATTTGTTGTTTGGTACAGATGTTATGTGATGTGATAACGAGTGTCTTCTATGTTAACTTTGTAAGATTGGTTTGGTTGTTCATTAATCCTGTCTATATCTGTCTATCTATCTACCTGCTACTCTGTTCATCCATCCTTGGAAGACATCCTTATACATTTCTGGTCTTGACATCATAAGCTTCTATGGTTATATTTGTCTCTAATATATTTAAGTCAGTAATATATATATGTTCTATTCTTACCTGGTAAAAGGTTACTCGAAGATGAGATATTTCTAAAATTTGGAAAGTTGCCAACAAGGGCATAAGGAACTAACGCTGAAGTACGAGCTGTTATTAGTCCCTGTTTCTTAAACAACATGCCGGCATAATAACATGTGAAACATTCAAAAGTGTTAATCTGGTAGATTTGCACATATGTTTAAAAAAAAAAGTAACATTTCTTGGAGCTTAGGATTAAGATTATTGTAAGTCTTTCACTGTGGAGCTAAATATATTCATTTTCCAAGATGTTGAGTTACGTGACACACATTATTAAAAATAAATACTTTCGGATTTGACCGAAGTGTTACGTCTCTGGTCGTTTGTTAATTTCCGGTATAAATTCTTCCCGGGGAACTTCAGCGATACAAGTCCTTTCTTAAATAAAACTAGTTTATTCTTTCTCAATACAACTTGGCAATGCACAAAATTTCCACAGTCACTTTTACTTAAACACACGCTATAATTCACAACGATTCATGCACTTTACTTACGGTCACTACCGCTCGCTTGACTCAATTATCTGTCTCTATCTCTTTCCCTCTATCTGCCCTTCTATCTCCGCTTTATTTGCCGGGCTTATATACAATAAAAGAG
>NW_013666499.1:339629-350213 GCF_000517525.1 Limulus polyphemus
AATTAGATAATATCGATTTCACATTGAAGTAGAATTATAGAAGATGCCATATCTATTCTACATGATATCTTAGTGGAGACGTTTGTACCTAAGATATATTATAAGCATATAAATGTAAAAATTCATTAATATGTAATTTGATTAAATAAATCAATGAATAATATACAACTCTAGAGGGCAATGTCCGCGAAACATACCCTCTACAGTCTCCGCCGGTATTTCACGTCTCTAGTGTTCCATAAGCTTTTTCTCAGCTGAAAAGTGTTTCGTGGCCAAAAAAAGTTTGGAAAATGCTGCTTTAATGACATGATATTATGTTATGTTTCAAATATGTTAAATCAGTTGTTACACGATAAAACAGCTTTATATTTAAGATGGAAAAATCCTTCATTAACAACACACACACATATATATATATATATCATATCCAGTGTAATTAATTGAGTCATTATGAAAAGGTGTTACATAAGAGTTGTATGAATATTTTGAGTATGCAAAAACGATTGATCCGCTATGAACGAATAGGATATGAGGTATTATACTGGGGCAGCACTATCCAATAAGCACCTAGCTAACTAAATATGACAAGATAAACTACGCCCTCAGGCGGTGAGCTGGAGCTACACTTTAGAAATAATAAGGAACCGGGTCTATTTCCAATGAAAGTCACATGGAACAGCTAAAATAGCCTGTTTATGAGGCTGGGTGTTGAAGGAGATGACGTTGTATGTCTCAGGTCACTTATAGATCGTTTTATCATGCCAGGTACTATATATAACACGCTGATTATTGTTTTCTTTAGAACTTAATGACTTTTTTCAGTACACATATTTAACCATTTTCTCTTGAGTTTGGCAGATTTACCGACAGCCGAGAAACCTGACCACTTAAAAATATAACGACTGTAAAATGTTTAGAAGAAGGCCCTAAGATATCTTTGTAACACTGAAAGAGCACTAGTTTTATGAGTTGTTGGTTTTAAGAATTGATCTAGTAGTTACCTTACAAAGAAGATGCTGATTTCTTATTGGTGAATTATGAAAAACTTGTGTATTTATACCGAAAAACAAAACAGCATATAGTACTTGAATAACCTCTTGTAATTATGCAGAAGTTTTGGTTTGGTTCTTGTTAAGCAGAAAGCTGCACAAGGGGCTATTTGTGCTCTGCCCAGCACGAGTATCGAAACCCGATTTTTAGCGTCGTAACCCTACAGACTTACCGCTGAGCCACATGGGGGCTGAAATTATCCAAAATAACATATATGAAAACTTAAGTAACATATTGTAATTATATACAAATGACATTAAAAAAGAAAGTCGATTTAATTACAATGGAATACATTTGAGAAAACCTCCGTTACTTAGTGTAATTATACATAAATAAAGAAGGGGGAGAACTTAAATCACCTGTTGAAATTATCAATGTGGTTATACAAAAATTACACTGGGAAGAACTCCAGTTACTCCATGTGGTTATACAGATATAAAGAAGGGGGATCTTAAATGACCTTTTGGAATTATGCAGAAATCCGTTTTGGAAAATTTAATTTACCCGATGTTATAATACTAAGAACCTTTAGTTACTTGATGTAGTTATACAGCAGTAACAGAGGTTAAAGCTAAAGTGGTTTGTTGTAATTATACAGACATTACGCTGGGAAAACTTCAGTTACCCATTGTGGTTATACAGAAATTACACTCGAAAACTTCACTTACTCGGTATGATTATAAAGAAATTGCAATGGGAAAACTTCACTTACTCGGTATAATTGTACAGAAATTTCACTGGGAAAACTTCAGTTACTCATTGTGGTTATACAGAAATTACACTAGGAAAACGTCACATACTCAGTATCATTGTACAGAAATTACACTAGGAAAACTTCAGTTACTCATTGTGGTTATACAGAAATTACACTGGAAAACGTCACTACTCAGTATCATTGTACAGAAATTACACTAGGAAAACTTCAGTTACTCATTGTGGTTATACAGAAATTACACTAGGAAAAAATTTCAGTTACTTTGATTACACAGAAATTGCAATGGAAAAACTTCAATTAATATGTTTATAAAGAAATTACTGTAGGAAACCTTCATTACATAGTGTGATTATATAGAAATAATAGAGGGTGAGACAATGAGATACAAGTTGTAATTACTCAAACAAGTGAATAGTTAGAAATAAATACTTGAATTATGTAATGAAATCATGTAGAAATAACAAAGTTTAAATCTTGGGTAACATGTTGTAATTATTTAAAAATTAGAAAGGGGACACATGAGTAATCTGTTTTAACAATCAAGAAATGATTGAAGGGAGCATTTGACTGACCTTGTAATTGGACAGAAACAACAGAGGAAAAACATTTAAGTGGCCTATTTTAATTACACAATACCAACTGAAAGAAACACTTGGGTGCCCTTTAGAAATTGTACAGAAATAGACAGAAGAAGACACTTGTGTGAACTGTTTTAATTATACACGAGTAACTGAAATATTTTGTGTCCTTTGGTGAGTATATAGAAATAACTGTAGATAACGCTGAGCTACATGTTGTAATTATAGAGAACTAACTCAAGGTTGAGTTGCATATTATTATTATTCTAGAAAAATAACTGAAGGGAACAGCTGGTTTACATGTAATAATTTTAGAGAATGAACTGTAGGAATGGGCTTTGTTATATGTTATAATTATAGAGAGATAATTGAAAGGAACGACTTTAGTTATATGTTTTAATTATAGAAATATAAGTAAGGGAACGGCTAAGTCGCATGCTATAATTATAAAGAAATAACCGAATGGAACAATTGTAATTATAGAGAACGGTTGAATTATAAGTTATACTATAGAAAGATAACTGAAGGTAATGGTTGAATTACATGTTATGATTATAAATATATAACTGAAGGGAGATACATGTTAAAAGGGTAGAGGGATAATCCTAAGGGGAAAGTCTGAGTTGCATAATAATCACCGAGATGTATCCAAAGAGAACGGCTGAATTACATGTTACAGATATAACTTAAGTGAGCGGCTGAGCTACATGTTGAAACTGTATAAAAATTGATATTTTAGTTTTAACACTTGATAGTGATAGTTGTACTCATTGTTAATGTTTGTAATCCTTGTGACGATGAAGATAAAAAAAACACAAACACACACACAAAGTGCAATCGAGTCAAATACTGTGATCATTTTATTAGGAAGTGTTTTAGTAAAACATAGAGCAATGTTTATCTTTGAATGTAATATATATATATGTATATATATATATACAAATGAAAGACAGGGTGTTTATATTTCACTAGATTTATAAAATAAAAGTATCCGTTGCGTTTGAACTTTTCGACTTTTTACATGATACGGGAGCATCGGCTTTTTATGTATCTGTAGTACAGTGAACAAAGAACGGTTCTAAGGATCATCGGTTTTTTATGTATCTGTAGTACAGTGAACAAAGACGGTTCTAAGGATCATCGGTTTTTTATGTATCTGTAGTACAGTGAACAAAGACGGTTCTAAAGATCACGGTTTTTTTATGTATCTGTAGTACAGTGAACAAAGACGGTTCTAAGGATCATCGGTTTTTTATGTATCTGTAGTACAGTGAACAAAGACGGTTCTAAGGATCATCGGTTTTTTATGTATCTGTAGTACAGTGAACAAAGACGGTTCTAAGGATCATCGGTTTTTTATGTATCTGTAGTACAGTGAACAAAGACGGTTCTAAGGATCATCGGTTTTTTATGTATCTGTAGTACAGTGAACAAAGACGGTTCTAAAGATCATCGGTTTTTTATGTATCTGTAGTACAGTGAACAAAGAACGGTTCTAAGGATCATCGGTTTTTTATGTATCTGTAGTACAGTGAACAAAGACGGTTCTAAGGAATAGAAGTTGTTTTTGTTGACAAAATAAAGAAGAAAATGTTGAAGATTTGTTAACTACGTGTTGACGGTTTTCCATTTCCATACAAATCCATAGGCACTACTAGCCTGCTTGTCTTGTTTTCGTGTACTGTTGGATCGTTCGTGTATATATACATAAGACGTTCATTTAAAAATGGAATGTTTAATAAGCGAATAACTCCCGAAAGTCCGCTATATTAGAGACCTGGAAGAAAAGTGTTGTTGGCGACGTTGACACCACCACAAATGGAGTAGTCCAAGTTATTTTTAGAAAGATATTTGCTATGACTTGGTGCAGAAGTCGCTGTAGAGCGGTATCCGACGTGGTTCTTAGGGTAGTCTGCCCACTTCTTACTGGAGCGGTATCTTATTCAGCAGCGGCATACAACATAGTAATGACGTAGTAAGCAGGAGCCACATACGCTCGTTATTATGTCCATTAAATAGTGTTTGCACGATTTAAACTTATCATCACATTTTTGGAGTCTTTTACTGGATAGACTGAAATCCTCGATCTGACAAGATTACAAACTTCAGAGTTAAATAAGAAGGTATGGCGGAGAGTGAGAGCAACTATTCCTGTTAAGCTTTAACATGATTTTTAAACCATACTTACTTACCAGTAAATTCATCTTAAGTAGATTAGTATTATATTGAAGAAAATAACTAATTTTTAAAAATAAGAAAGTAGTTCTATTGTGTGTTACTGACTTTCTTCATCTGTGTGTGCATGGTTTTTAATTGTAACATTTGTAAAATTCTGATTCATTAAATTAAGAAACAGTGGTTTAGTGTTAATGGATGCATAACATGTATGAGATATCATAAGAACACTAGTTCTTTTAAATTATATCTAACAGCGTGTGTTTCTCGAGATCTGTGTTGTTGGGATCGTAAGCATCTTAAGGAATAGCTCGTTATTGAAAACTATCAATGTTACTTTACACAATGAAATTAGCCTATAGTTCTATGTCAATTCTATTTATTATGTTCAGTTCTTTTACTTACTAACTACTACATTTTTACTGAGGTTCTGTTCATATAAATTTTAAAAAGTTGATTTAGCGTAGATAAGTTGACTGTCACATTTCCTGTTGCGTATATATATTTTGTGTAAATTTAGCTTATCTAGGTAGCAAAAAATGTGCACGATTCTCTCTCATCTGGCGTGTGAAATATAAACATACCTGTTTCGTAGCTGTAATATTATTTAGGATATGTAGAATTATCTCTCACCTAGCGTGTGAAATATAAACATACCTGTTTCGTAGCTGTAATATTATTTAGGATATGTAGAATTATCTCTCATCTGGCGTGTGAAATATAAACATACCTGTTTCGTAGCTGTAATATTATTTAGGATATGTAGAATTATCTCTCATCTGGCCCCACACCAGATGAAATATATCCTAAATAACAAATTAATACTACAGCTGCGAAACGGGTATGTTTATCTTCCCCACACCAGATGAAATATATCCTAAATAACAAATTAATACTACAGCTGCGAAACGGGTATGTTTATCTTCCCCACACCAGATGAAATATATCCTAAATAACAAATTAATACTACAGCTGCAAAACAGGTATGTTTATCCTCCACACAAAGATAAACATACCCGTTTCGCAGCTGTAGTATTAATTTGTTATTTAGAATATGTAGGAGTATATTTCATCTGAAGTGGGGAAGATAAACATACCTGTTTCGCAGCTGTAGTATTAATTTGTTATTTAGAATATGTAGGAGTATATTTCATCTGGTGTAGGGAAGATAAACATACCTGTTTCGCAGCTGTAGTATTAATTTGTTATTTAGGATATATTTCATCTGGTGTAGGGAAGATAAACATACCTGTTTCGCAGCTGTAGTATTAATCTTTTATTTAGGATATATTTCATCTGGCGTGTGGAGGATAAACATATTTGTTTTGCAGCTGTAGTATTAATTTGTTATTTAGGATATATTTCATCTGGTGTAGGGAAGATAAACATACCTTTTTCGCAGCTGTAGTATTAATTTGTTATTTAGGTTATGTAGGAGTATATTTCATCTGGCGTGGGGAAGATAAACATATTTGTTTCGCAGTTGTAGTATTAATTTGTTATCTGATATAACTAGTATTATCTGTCATCTGATGTGCGCAGGATACATATACTTGTTTTACAATTACAGAATTAGATTGTTATCTGGATTATATGTAATCCAATTAATACATAATAAATATAACTATCTACAGCTCTAGTAATGAATTAATACCAAAAATATGTAGGATTAATTCTAACCTGAAATGTACGTTTTAGATGTAACTATTTTGTTTGTTGAAATTGGACCAGATATTATCTTTTTTAATGCCAACTGACATTTCTTTAAAAATAACCATTTACTGAAAGGGAAAAAAATAAATAAAACAAAAAGAAGATTGTTATCTTTCAGATCTTTCCCGCGAAATGTAAATACGTTCACCATACTTCTTAAACTCCTTTCTTTCATTCCCACAGTTATAAAAAATAACAACACGAAGAGGATAAAAGTTTGAAAATATTTCGAAACGTGCTCACTACTGTCAATATCTCAAACCATTAGTTATTCAGTTAAAAAAGAATATCATAAACAGTTAATTTTCAAACTATTTTATCAACCTAAGTGCTGTAATGTTCGTAGAAAAGTATAAAAGCAAAGAAAACATGTGTAGCAAGAAAAATAAACAAGTAAAAGTTTAGATCTATTCTAATATCGTTTGGTTTCAAAATTATTAAGTTCCATTCTATGTAAACTAGCACTGGGATATTTAAAAAAAATAAGACTTTTAAATTTTGCTCCCTGGTGGTTAGCGGTAAGCTTGAGTGCTTATAACAATAAAATTAGGGATTCAGTGTTGGTGGTGGCCACAGCACAAACAATCCATTGCGTAGCTTTGCGCCTGACAACAAAGAAACTAAAAACTGTATGGTAACGTACAGTTTGTTTATTTGTAATTAAGCACAAAGCTACACAATGGGCTATATGTGCTCTGCCCATCACGGGTATCGAAACCCGGATTCTAGCGTTGTAAGTCCGCAGACATACCGCTGGGGGCAGGTAACGTACAGAAAGAAATGTAATTATAGATTAAAAAAACGTGGCTTAGAAGAGATAGGCTGTTTCTCTGAGAAATATTTTTGTAGCATAAAATCTGGTATATTGACATAAGTGTGGATTAAAACGTTATCCAAGTGAAAATTTGGAGGAATTACATATAAAACTTTTTCTTTAACATGAAGTTAGATTAGACATATTTGTAGATTAGAAGGTTCGCTGTAAAATGGTTTTGTAGTAAGAAACTAGATTAAACAGATTCAAGGATTAAAGTAATTTACTTAATAACACATTGAAAGAGCTACTTGTACGTTTTTTCTAGAATTTAAGTAGATTGAGACATATTAATTTATTAGGAGAGTTTTTCCGGAAAATTATTACAAGACTTTTTTATAAAAGGTTTTAGTAACATGAAATTAGCTTTGGACAGAAAGCCAGAAGATGAAATTTGTTAACGGATCATGTACAACTAGCTACTAACTAGTAGTACTAAAACAAATAAACTAAACAAGATCTAAACAAAATTATGGTTACCAGACGTCCCAGTTTTTAGTCATTTTTTTATCTCGATCAGAAACAATAAAATGATTAAATTCTCTCGGTTTTCATGTACCTCAATGCGAGTTTGATATAAACGGTTCTTTTAAATTTTATTTGGAGAAAGAAAGATCACGTGGTACAGTGCTCCCTCCCTTTCTGCTACGTTTTCTTAATCTCTCACTAGGCATCCGCAGGAATTGAGATTTGAAGATCTGGCCAACCGCGAAAAAGAAAATGAAGATGGAACATTTTTCTTTTGATTAGATTCAAGACAACTTAGGCGTATTTATAAGTATCAATATTCTAACTGGAGAAGCTTTTTAACAAATTTTGTTTGTTAATGGTTTTAAAACACGATGCTATAAACATCGGATTATTTAGCAAAAAGTAAAAAGTGTGTTCTTATACTGTGAACTGTTACAGTGTCGAAAAAAAAAGATCCAGTGTTTCACCTTGGAAATCTGCTAACCCCAAAGAAGATATTTGCCTACTGTATGAAAAATACTTGATAAATTTAAATGTTTAGCCATACATTCTCATAGTTTTGAAAGAAAGAAATATTTTTGAAAGCTGTTCTTATCTCAAAATTCAGTAACAGAAACTTAATTTGTATATACCCATTTCGTGTTTTTATGCAGAGAAAATAATATAATTACGTTTGTAATTAAACAGGTGTCATAAAGAAGAAGAAGAAGCAGTATAGAAAATAACGTATTTGTACTTATGGCTACTAAGACTATCAGTAATTTAGAACTACTGACCAGAGAGAAGGCAGCCAGTCAGTAGCACCCTACCACCCATCAATCACGTTAAGGGATTAACTGTTAGTCTTTTAAAACGCTTTCACACCTTAAAGAGCAGAAGATATTTTGTGACATCACATGAGTTTCAACCCAGCTAGCAGTTCCTAAATTCAGAGTTCTAATCCAGGTCTAACCTGTGTCCCCATAAGAGAAAAAATATAATCATAGACTGGACAATAGAAATAATATAAAAATAAATATAATAGAAGAGGAAGTTTTTACCTGAACGGCATCTTAAAGCACGTGCTAAATGGTCTGGTCAGAAACCCCTATAGAACACAGGCATAGCCATCCCTAACTTTGAACAACTGAGCAGATGGAGGGTAATTAGACAGCAGCACTCACCGCCATAAAAGCTTTGTCTGGATCTTTTCACCGAATAACAGGATTAACTGTTATATTTGTCACTTCTTCACAACTGAAAATGCTCAGAGTATTCAATATCATCACGTCTCAAACCTTGGAACTTTAGATCTGTAGTTTGGCACGAATGATGACCAGGAGAAAAGGGACTTAATTGAGAGAAAAACCTTAGACAGTGTAAGAATTAATAATATTTTAAGAAAAAAATACAAACAGAGTATGAAAAAATAAGAAATATACTAAAGAGTAAATTACGTAAAAAAATTCAACGGAATATTATAAACTGTATATAAATCGACAGATTACTAAAAGTTTATTTGTTCGTTTTATTGCAAAGCTACACAATCGCTGTGTCCGCCCGAATCTTAATATTATAACTCAGAATAAAAAAAAAGAGTAAAGGAATGAATATAAGTGGAATAGATATAGGATAGAAAATAAAACAAGAAAGCCAATGAAATGAGATAAAAGATTTTTTGAAATGGAATCATAAAATCTGTAAACTTGTAACGAAACAATAAACAAGAAAAAATTAGAAACACATTAGAAATGATACGAGTAGTAACAACACCTAATGAAATGTTACGTATTAGGAAGACCGGGATGCAAAGTGTTTTATTAACCCAGAGGATTAGTAATATTATGCTGAATTATTTAGCTAAGTTTATGTTAAAAAGAGAGAGTATTAGCATACATTACATCGGGTAGTCAGTCACCTTGCGGAATAAACTCTTTGCTTTAAAGGCAACGATAGTTACTTTGTCGTTGATCAACAGAAAGCATTTATGTTGTCATAGGAACAAGATGTAGATCGTATAACATTATGTGGAAAGACGCGGATTTTGATCGCAGAATACCCTAAAAACGTTTAGTTATACTGCAACAAGCGTGAACGACAAGATACAAACATGCTGCGTATTTTGGTACTACCTACTCATTTTCATAGCAATATGTACGTACATCTACATGGCTCTAGCGTTCATGTGTATTACTCAGTTGTGAACTCAAACACACCTGTCTTTGAAGTAATCAAGAATGAATACATGAATTCTGAGCAGCAAAATTTTACATATTGAGTTTAATGTATTTATGCCAGCGTATCTCTTACATATTATATGCAGGCGCTTCCTAAGTGTAAATATGTACGATGTGTGGATTTATGTAATTGATTATAGTTGTAAACTCAAATGGTTTAATTCTTGTTTGTAATACTTTACAAGATTCAGTATTTTGAAAAATATAGAATGATAAAATGATTCATTTTTCCAAATACTGTTCTTTTCTTCTTTCCCTTTTCATTGTGTAGTAAATATAACTTTACAAATCATCTGCATTATCTAATGTCGGAATAATGATTATACAGCCTGTATTTGTATAGCTAAGTTTGTAGTTCATAGTATGAAAGTAACACATGGCATCGCTTCTTTCTATTATCATCAATTGTGTTTTTATGTTACATCTAATTCATTCTAACCCATGAAATTCATTTCTTTGTAATATATTTTATCGGTTTTTATAAATGACATCTTATGAATGTTTTTATTCTACTAAAGAGCATAAAAGCATTCTAAAATACGGCATTAGTTGATTTCTAATATGTGAAAGTGGCCTATAAATATGAACGTTCTGAATCACATACATGTGATATAGTACTAAGAAGTAAGAATGTTATTTGAACAATCAACTTTAAACTAAAAAGAAATACTATTCTTCGAACAACGAATCCCAAATTATAAAGAAACGCTGTTCTCTGAACAACAAGTAAAACTAAAAAGTAGCATTGTTCTCTAAACAACAAGTAAAACTAAAAAGTAGCATTGTTCTCTAAACAACAAGTAAAACTAAAAAGTAACATTGTTCTCTAAACAACAAGTAAAACTAAAAAGT
>NW_013666499.1:350478-354165 GCF_000517525.1 Limulus polyphemus
AAACAACAAGTAAAACTAAAATGTAACATTGTTCTGAGAACAACAAGTAAAACTAAAATGTAACATTGTTCTCTAAACAACAAGTAAAACTAAAAAGTAACATTGTTCTCTAAACAACAAGTAAAACTAAAATGTAACATTGTTCTCTAAACAACAAGTAAAACTAAAATGTAACATTATTCTCTAAACAACAAGTAAAGCTAAAATGTAACATTGTTCTGAGAACAACCAGGAAAAAACCAATAAGCAACGTTGCACTCTAATATCCTGCTCAGTTTTAAAGTGTGAATCGTGTGATCTACTAAACTATCCTTTTTCTAGAATATTCTTGTAGTTAACGTGTGGGTCGCTAGTTCGAAACCCATCACCGAACATGCTCACCCTATCAGGCGTTATAATGTTATAGTCAATCCCACTATTCGTTGGTAAAGCCATTGTGATAAGTTAGCAAACAATCACTGTTTTTCTTTTCCAGGAGGATTTTGAAACAATTTTTAGTCAGGAACTATTATTAGGATTCTTCGTATAGGGCATAAAGCTGAACAAAAAAAAAGTTTGTATATATATATATACACATGTATATATATATATATATGTGTGTGTGTGTGTGTAGAAAAAAGCCACCTATTGTTTTGAAAGTAAAACACTCAAATCTAGGAGGTTAAAATTAAAACTTTGATAACTTAGATAATCTAGGAGTTTAAAATTAAAACTTTGATAACTTAGATAATCTAGGAGTTTAAAATTAAAACTTTGATAACTTGGTTAATCTAGGAGTTTAAAATTAAAACTTTGATAACTTGGTTCATGTAGGAGTTTAAAATTAAAACTTTGATAACTTGGTTAATCTAGGATGTTAAAATTAAAACTTTGATAACTTGGTCATGTAGGAGTTTAAAATTAAAACTTTGATAACTTGGTTAATCTAGGATGTTAAAATTAAAACTTTGATAACTTAGATAATCTAGGAGGTTAAAATTAAAACTTTGATAACTTGGTTAATAACGATTTTGCAACAAATAAATACATATAGTTAATCCACAAATATTTTAGATTAAAAAATTTTCTAAATGTACTCACCAATATTAACGTGTAAGATGAAAATACTCTTACTCAACTAATGGATTACATGTAGGATTGTGGTGATTGTTATTTTTGTGGAGAATTCCTTATATATCTAGTTTTCATTTGATTCCCTCTCTTGTGTTGTCTATCAGCGGTAATTTGGATTATAGTTAGGGAATATATAATATTTAAAGTCATTTTGAAACACTTCTCAGCGTAGACTTAATTATAAAGAATTGTATGTTTCAGGATATTACCTAATCCCGTGTACGTGACATGTTTGCCTAAGCTGGCAAGTATTCATGACTCTGACGTCATCTCACATGTAGTTCACATGACAAAAAAAGAAACCTGTATTTTCTGGGATAGAATAATTGCTTGCAACAGCTGGGCAAGTATTTAGAATCACGTGATTAAGCTCTTCAACCATTATTATTAGAGAACATCTGCAGAAGTCATGTGCTATTGGCCCAATGCTATAATGGTATATTTGACGTTACGTTATGTAAAAGGTGTGATTAATGATATACAAGCTAGAAAAATGTACATTTACTTATATGAGCCGAGCATATAGTCTAGTGGTTAGCATGCCCGGAACGTGATTCAAAGTTCAAGTCCCGTAGCTACAAGAATGCTCTCCGCACTTTGGAGCCGTGGGTGCGTTATAAGAATAACTCTCAAATTTCACTTTGGTGAATGAATGTAAGATGGGTGTTCCACAAGAGTTGACTGTGGGTACTTTGACTAACTGATGTATCAGCATTAAGGGTGGTTATGCTCAGATAGTCATTTGTGTAACTTTGCGCAAAAATTCTTAAATAAACAAGCACATTTAAAAATATATTGCTTTCGTTTTCATTCTAGCCAGCTACATCAGTATGATTTGAAAATTTTAGTAATATTCATAACATAATTTCTATTATTAAAATATTTAGAAATGCCAAATGTAGGTTACCTTTTACAAATAGTTGAATATTGTGAAGTGGCAGACTATAGTTGAATAAACAAATATCAGATAACTGTCTATTCAGACAAGTTCAAAATTTTTAGGTTTGAAATTCTTTGTTTAATTTTCTGTGGGGCTCGGCATAGCCAGGTGGTTAGGGCGCTCGACTCGCAATCTGCGGGTTCGAATCCCTGTTACACCAAACATGCTCTCCCTTTCAGCCGTGGGGGCGTTATAATGTGACGAACAATCCTATTATTCGTTGTTAAAAGAGTAACCCAAGAGTTGGCGGTGGATGGTGATGACTAGCTGCTTTCCCTCTAGCCTTACACTGCTAAATTAGGGACGGCTAGCGCAGATAGCCCTCGTGTAGCTTTGTGCGAAATTCATAACAAACAAACATATTGTTACGTCTCCGTGTGTTAATTAATTTTCCGTAACTTCGTTCCGACGAAACTTAAGCGACACAAGCCTTTACTTAATAAAACTGGTTTATTCTTTCCGAATATAACTTAACCGATACACTCAACAATCGCGCTAAACAAACGCTATAGCAACGAACGTCAATAATACTCCGACCGCAGATCAATTACTCACTATCTCTCTCTCACATTACATTCCCCTATTTTATATACCAGCGTAACCTATTTCAAGTAAGAACATGAACATTCGACAAAGTACATGATAGTTCTAGAAACGTTGCATCATAGTAGTCACGTGACTCGCTGACGCAACAATATATAATTTTCTGTGACATTATTTTAAGTTAGGATGTCAGCTGTCATATGCATATTACGCTTGCTTTACGTATTGTACTGGTATTTTCAAATAATTAGATTAAATTTCTTTTTCTTCACTTTCTCACTTTTTTTTTCGTTTAATTTAGTTACTTATCAACACACACACGCATATACATAGCAAATATGAATTACGATTCCATTTTCACAAAACATTAATATTGGCCGTGAAGAATATGTTCCTGGAATTATGGCTAAACAAACGTACCGATAAAGTTTCCTAGTTATTTATATATTAATTTTTAGGGACACTTCCAGTTTCATTACGGGCTGGGTGGAATCCACCCACCTCGTAACTACGAAAGTATCCCTGAGAGTAGTTATACTATGATTTTGATAATGTATGCACATCTTTACAAAATTTTGCAGGTTATTGGTAAACGTTACTAGGTTTTCGTACACAAAATATCAGGTTTTTAAATTAAGTATTGAAATGTTTTAATTAAAGATTTTCTCGTAAATCTTTTTCTTTCAGAATGTTGACTATCCAACATGTAAATCAATTTTGATTTTATTATTAAAAATGCTTTAATGCATTAGAACATTTTCAAATTTCACATGATAATTATAATTTTTTAAGAAAAACTTTATATTTTATTTATTATTTTCACTACTATTTTTCTGTATATATATATATATATATGCTTTTTTCACTCTAGAGTGGGTACAAATTATAACATGAAAACACAAATTTTTAGTTTAAATAGCTTACATTTTATAACATGATACATTTATTATATTGACCTTCCAGCCGTGTCTGGCTAACAACACAGAAGTTACAATGACGCGGCGCACGTCACTGGTGTTTCCGTATCCAATAATATATAACTAACCTTTAGTGTTTACAAAGTGACCTGTGTTGGCTGTGTTTTAGTGGAC
>NW_013666499.1:354885-357094 GCF_000517525.1 Limulus polyphemus
AAAACCATTGGAGGTTGGTTATTCATATCATATGTAGAAGTAAGTGTATATGAGGAACCATTTCCAAGTTTGGAAAGAGGTGGGCGGGGGGGGGGGGCGGCACTGTGTTTGATTCAGTACTTGAGTGATATCTTAGCGAATAGAAAAAATAAGACTTTTTTTATTTTATATTCTAGCTTGTCAATTTCGATAGTTTGTATTCATAATTCGTACGAAACTGTATATTTTGTATTTTGACATCAGAAACATCTAATTTGAACCAGTGCTGCATTCAACATGCGACGTGACATACACAAATCTATGTTTAGCTGTGGTTTTTTAATATTTACTTTTAAATTTACAAATTAACTGACGTATAATACTAAAATTTGAATTACAATCTATAATTTGATACCAAACTTATTGACATAAATTCATAAAATAGTAGTTCAATGAAATTTTTTAATGCCAGTCAACAAACGCGATGGCATGGCCTTTGACACGTGTCCTGTCGCGATAGAGTTAAAGATGAGCATAAAACTCGTGGCTATCGTAGTCGTATTGATATTTCCATGTGTAAATATAACTTTTATGATTTTATATTTGCCAGAATCCAAGCGTAAGTTTTCAGAAGCTCATTTCCATTCTTATCTACTGCTGTGTTTTATTTTTAAATCGTAAAATTAATAATAAAACCGTATTTGGAGGTTGATTTATTATAGGAAATCCTAACCTCTGTTAACTCTCTAAACAAATAAATAATACTTATGCTAACTACTTGTTTTGTAAAATGTACTCAGGACTTTGAGGTAAGTGGAGATAATGATGTGTCACGTGAACTGCCTTGACTTCGTTTACGGAGTTGGAAATAATCAACTTATTTCTTCACGTTGTCCAGAATGTCTACTGGTCGTCTCAAAGGCAAATATTAAAGTAACATACCAACATTAATAGAATAAAATACCATACTTAAATGATGTTGAGTTTGTTCAAGACTATATGAATTATTCACTAATCACACATCAAATTATGTACTAATTATATACATAGATCAATAAAAATGGAAATTATCCAATTTTACCCATCATAAAACACGTTAGTGTGATAATAAGTGAGAGTTATTCACAAAGAAAATGTTTATGAAATTACCAAAGTATAATAAAACACATGCATAATAGTTTTTCTAACAAATAAATTGAAAAAACACAATAATATTTATATATAAAATTCAGTGGTTGTTTTTAAAACATGAACAATGTTACAACATGATATTCATGTGATTTGTTCAGATTACTCAGGTGTTACATCATATATTGCTTGTTTTTAAACGATATTACTGCAGTATCTTTATTGTTCGAATTACCCCTTGTGTAACGTAATATTTTGTCTGTTCGTTTAAATACTAGCATCTTTACGTCAGTGTCTAAATTTTCATTTATCTTAACATGATTTTACATACTCTTCTTTAGAGTATCTTTATCCAAACGTCTTTCATGTATGTTTATAAAAAATAACCATAATTACTTTACACTCCCACTGAAACGATATTATTCAAATAATTTTCTTTACTTGTAACATTATACCGATTCCTATGGTCTGAACACCTTTTTACAAGCTGGCAAAGTATTATTATAATTAATCATACTTATCATAAGACATTAGTATTGTACCTTTTATATTTTTAAACACTACATTATTTATCTAGTTTCTTAAGGGTTTTCGAGAATCAGAATAGTGTATAATGATAATAGTATTCCAACTACATTCGATATATCCACTGCCGATGACACGTTTCGCTCAATCCAGAGTTCTTCAAACCAACTGAAACACAACAAAATAGAAGGTTTGGAAACAGATATATTTCTAGAGAAAAAATAAAATAAACATATTTATAGTATTATTATTGTTTATAATAGTGTTATATATTAAATTACAAATCCTATCATAATCTAATTCTATTCAATCAAACATTAAATCCATCAAAATCACTTTATTTTTAATGACAGCTTTGTATAATCTGACTGTTTACCAAAATATTCAAGTGTTAGGACAGTCCAGATTCTATTATATACCGTGACAATTGTTACATTGTGCAGTTGTACTATTAATGTAGCAGAGGCTTATGTAAATTTATGATCACATGAGGTATACTCTCGTGACCTGCTCAGTGAATAAATACCTGCTAGAAGCTTCACTAAGTGTGTGTGTGTGTGTGTGTGTGTGTGTGTGT
>NW_013666499.1:358094-377214 GCF_000517525.1 Limulus polyphemus
ACTAACGAACGGAGACGTAACACAGTATTCGAGTGTAGGACATTCTAATCTGTATGAATATATTGACACCAATGAGTTATATTTTGTGTTTTTTATAGTTTCATATGTCTGTCAGTCTCACCTCCCCCTCCCCCCACAACTTTATTATTTATTTGGTAAGTCTAGTGACTGTAGTGGTCAAACACTTGTTATTCCTTGTCTCCACTGTAGTTCCTTTCTTTACATATTATATCGCCGATTCGATAAATTTCCCCAAAAGTAACTTGATTATAAGATTGCAGTTACGTTCGTCCGATTATAACTAACTAGCAAATTTGATTATAAATGTGTTTGTTTTCAGTAAGTGGTCTGCTGCGAAACTTCTAAACGGTAATGTATATACGTCTGTCGTATATTTGTATGTGTGTGTTAGTATCAATAATCATCATCTGGGTTCAGAATTTTTGTATCATTTTTGCAAATTAGATTTATGTTTATCTCTTGACTATTTGTTATGCAATAAGCCGGTAGGTAGCTTCTACAGTGTTCTAGTAACATACCATATAATGTCCTGGCTTATTGCCACAGCATGAAATGCATAAAATTTTAAATATAGTATTACATTAGACATGAAAATTAGGAATACGAGCTTAATAGATGCAAGTAAAAAAAATTTAGTAACGGTCAGAATAAAGATGCGAATAAAAAAACGTACGAAAATGAGCATGCAGATGATTAAAAAAATTGTAAAATATAATGCTTTTTTTTGTAATTAGACGTTCTGAACAAAATGGAAAAGTAAATGCCCTTCGCAACAGAGCGTAGAAATTTCTCAAAACAGTGAAATTAAGAGCAGATTTTATAATAGCTGTTGTATGTAAGCCAGCCCTATTGTGTCTCAAATTGCAGAGCAGTGTAAATCATGTTGAGATTACATAATGCATTTGACATCACTAGGTGGCGCATTTGTTGATGTACACAACGTTGCTGTATACTAGAAATAGGATTGTGTATTGAGCCATTAGATACCAGTGTTTGCTTACTCTGTATCATACAGCTGTGTTTTCAAACGGTGTAAAGGAAGCGATGGTTCGTATAAGTGAAATACCAGATAATGTAGTAAATACGAGAACGACTGATGAAGACAACTTTGAAACAATTAGTGTATGGTGGCTATTAGAAGTATTGGCCGTGCTGTTTTTAGCAGGTTTTCTGTGGATAATTTTGGAAAGTCGCTTCGAAATTCGTGTCTAGCTTCTAAAATAATAATGTACGCAAAGTTGTCGACTACTTGCTGTACAAACGGTTTATTAGGTTTCTGACTACGTATATGCTTATCAAATATTTTTTTATGGGAGACCAAATTTGTTATGAAGCTGCATAAGTTTCCACAAAATGTGCAACGTGTTTGAAATAGCTTTCGTGTAAATCGCGAAAGGAACAAAAAAGTGCAAGTTTTATTTATTTTTTACGAAAAGAAAATATTAGACACGACTACCGATCAATAGCCACGCATGTCTGCCAGCCTTCTTAGACTCCACCAATACAGGTTGCTGAGATTAGGATGAAACGTGCTGACTGCAAATTACTCTAGAAGAAAGAAGTTAGTCTTCAAAACATGAAGAAGAAGAAACGTAGACTGAATAAGACTCAGCTTAGACAGGTAAGTTTCCGTAGAATAAGTCAAATCGTTTAGCAATTAGCCAATAAAGTAGAAGAAAAAAAACAGCCGGTAGTGAAATTAAAATTACCACTAGCTTTTTTTCAAAACGAACCCAATTCTTAAATTTCTCATTTTCGAGTTATAGCGTGACACACATCGGCATTCGGACACTTCGACTGAAACAGTACTCCACGCAGCTTTGAGATTATTGTCTGGAATATTCTGGTAGTTTTAACGAATGCCTGGGAGTATTAGTGACTTTTTTCTCTAGTCTAGTGGAATTCTGCTTATAGAACAGCCACTGAGCTGCCTATTAATTACACTTGCATGAAAGCTGACATAAACTCAATTGTTAAAGAAGGAAAAATACACAAGTAACCATGACTTCCAAACTTTGTGAAATTAGTCCCATTCCTTGCTTGATTTATATTTTCAATTTTTCTCCAAGAAATATTTTAAATATTCTTTTAACTTTTTAATTGAAAAGAAACGTTGACAAGTCCGTAGAGAACGTTTTATGTGAAGTACAACGTGATATTTCTAAATATATATATATTTCGCTTGGTTTGTATAGTGTTGATACTGTTACGCCTTGCATAATGTCCTGTCACACCACAGAGCTTCTGTACAACTGTATAATTTCTTTCCGAAGAAACTTTAGCGATACAAGTCCTTTCTTAAATAAAACTGGTTTATTCTTTCTAAATATAACTTTGCAATACACTTAATTTCCACAGTCGCGCTATAACAAATGCTATAATCCACAACGAACGTCTCATGTGCTCGCTCAACAATTAGTCTTTCTCTGTCCGCAGTTCAATTACACATTGTTGCCGTCACTTCTTGGAGGCTTATATACAAGAATACCGCATATCTAGTAACCTCTCGAGATTTCATGAACGTTCTAGAAGCGCATGACGTGTTACTAGCGTCACGTGACCTCCGCTGTCGTAACAATACGTTTTCCTTCTTTATAAAGACAAGTCATTAAGCCTGGTGCTGAAGTTCACTATGATAAGATATTATAGTAACATACAGAGCACATATCATAGTACTGAAGTTCCCAGTGATCTGATATGACAATAACATACAAAACACGAAATGTGATATTGCTCTAAATTATGTTTTAACACAGCTTGTATAGAAAATACATTGTGGCCTAATTTGAAATTACCCTCACGAAATGGACACTTGTAAAAACTTTTGAATATGTAGAGACTTAACTTTTAACAATTTAAAACTCCATATCCCATGGAAAACTCGGCCTTCTCAAAATTTGAAGATGCAAGGTAGTACGTAAGGAAAAGGCAAGGCATGGTGGAAGAACTAGCGTTTAGTGCATCCATATTGCTCTGTGTCACATGAAAGTGCTCAATAAAGTTTCCTGGATTGGTGCTAGTTTCAATAACATTTAGTTTTTCTAACCTTACATGTGATATCTTTCTTTTGTGGTTGTAATACATGTTCAGTGCAGTTTATTACTTGACTTTTGAGGCAGAGGCAATTTGTAGATTGTTGGAACCGTTTTTGGTGGTGAATCAGCCCAGGTGAACTTCAGGCCTGGAATAGTGTACATGGTGCAAGGGAGAAACCTTCTTCAGGGTTAGCCTAGGAGATGCATATCCATCGAATTTACAAAATAGTAGCTCCTCATTTCTGAGAGGTATTCGTATTTCTCACGACCATACATTGAGTCTGTTAATGGAGGGATTGAAAATGGGAAAAAGTTGGATAAAATCCAACTCAAAAATCCTTGCACTGAAGATAACTTTAGCTTGTTTCTGCATTGCATAATGCATTCTATTCAATGATAATTAACTCACAGAAGAAAAAGCAAAGTTTTATACAAAAATTGGGATCACTTTTATCCCAATTAAATGAGCAATCTAGTAAAAGCACAAGTCTGAAACTTTGAACAATAATTATCCAAGCAAGTGTAGCTTGGTTTCTAGACAGAAAGCATGTTACATGTATTGTTACATCAATACAGCAGAGGGTGGCAACATACTAAACAGAGCTACTCTGACTTTCACAGATGCTGGCACTAGATGGTTTCACTGCAAAATTGCAGCCTCGTGCTTCATAGGCCATGCTGGCTGACAACTTCTACAGCAGGTTTATCCCTAAAATACTAATGTTAGATTCTAGGTCAAAGAAAGAGAGAGAGAATGTGCAATAGCAAGATGAAGCTGTGATTCTCCACTTACCTTGAGCTTATCTCCACTATAACAAAGTACTGACAGGTAGAGTGGCTTCACTTGGAGTACATAATATATCAAACGAAGAAGGTTTTTGTCGGAAGTTCAGAGAAGTCAAACCTGACACTGGAGAAACTGTATTTCAGTTTGTGGCACATCTGCAATGATAGTTCATAAGGTGGACTGACATGGCCAAGTGTGAAAATAGTTTTGAAGGACTGGCAGATCTACTAATATGTGAACAATTCATGATGATGTGCTTCACGAACATGTCACTGTTCCTAAAAGAGAGAGCACCAAAAGACGTGTACAAGATGATCAAACTGTCAAAACAATACATGGAAGCCCATGGAGAGAGTATAACTGGCGAGTCCAAGAATAAGCAATCAAAGTCGAAAGCAGGGGTGGTTGACCAGAAGGAGGATACCACCAAAAGTGACAGGAAGTCAACAGACAAAAGGAAGAAGAGATGCTATGCTATTTAGAAAATGGGGCACCTTGCAGGTGAATGCAAGTCTCTCACCAACAAAAAATGACAGAAATCTCAACATAAAGCAGCTGAAGCTATCTATAAAGATGGTGCTGGCAAGAAACAAGAAAAGAACGACTGTGACTATGAATGCTGTTGCCTGAAAAACAGAATAGAGACAATTTGTCAGATTCACCACAAAAAGGAAGATTAAACAGTGCACAACTGATGGTCAGCTGTAGTTAGTGAATGGGTCAACAGTGCTAGTGGTGATTGGAGCATGTGAAAAACATCGAGAGGTGCCAAGAAACCACAACTTGCCAGTAGGTGAAGGCTATGTCAGGGACAAGAAAGTGAAATCCTACAAAACACTGGGTGTAGCAGTGCAACAGCGAGAATCAGTACAGTATATGATGACAGATGACAGAAAAGGTACATCTGTGTGTGCTGATTGATTGGACAATGAGAAAATTTCCCATATCAAAAATATAAGTGGACATCCTGAATGTAGGTCCATAGGAACTGAAGGCACAAAAGATAGACTCTTTATTGCAGAAACTTTATGACAGAAAAGGTACATCTGTGTGTGCTGATTGATTGGACAATGAGAAAATTTCCCATATCAAAAATATAAGTGGACATCCTGAATGTAGGTCCATAGGAACTGAAGGCACAAAAGATATACTCTTTATTGCAGAAACTTTGAGACAGTGCCCAAGCTAAAATCGAGCACAAGTCAAAGGAGGAAGGGAGTTACAGAATAGAGGATTGGGGGACATGCTATGCCAGATCTATCAAGGCAGTTGTGCTGGGGAAGTTAAACAGAGCATAGCACCAACAGAATACTGGACTTAAGTGATGAAGTTGCTAACAAGTCGATTGAGGGAGGACACCTAGGAGTGAAGAAGATGGCAGACAGAAATCACCCACCAGCAACTTCCATTGAACGGGGGTCATATGGGAGGCATCTCACCTAGTGACACCTTGGCTACCTTTCCTCAAGGTACTGTTCTTTGTCAGATATCACAAAGAACCTAGTCATATCTCCTAGTGGTCTGATCAAGTCCACAGCCACTCTGCTAAATGGCTCTTCTATGAGAGGCATCTCACCTAGTGGCACTTTGGCTACCTTTCCTCAAGGTACTGTTCTTTGTCAGATATCACAAAGAACCTAGTCATATCTCCGAGAAGAGCCATTTAGCAGAGTGGTTGTGGACTTGATCAGACCACTAGCATCTGTACCTGACAAGAGCAACTGGTGTGTACTGACAGTAGTCAACTATGTGAGCCTTTATCCAGAAGTCATATCACTACCAAAGATAGAGACAGTGAGAGTAGTAGAAGCCCTCCTGGAAGTATACTGCCAGTTTAGCTCAGAATTGATTCAATAGGTATTCAGACTCATCAGCACTAAGTAGCTTTTTACCACCCCACACAACCTCAGGTGTAATGGACTTTGTGTGTGGGTAAATGGAGTGTTAAAGAGCATGCTGAAGAAGATGTGCCAGGAGAGACCACATGACTGGGACGGGTACCTCTAGTCAGTACTATTTCCTTTCTGAGAAGTCCCACAAGTGAGTACAGGATTTTCACCCTTTGAGTTATTGTATGTACAAATATCTCAACATCAGTGAAGAACTGACTGGTAAGCAGAAGAAAGAGCTAGAAGATCTACTGTGCCAGTACACAAATGTCTTCACAAATAGAACAGGCAAGACAGACCTTGTGCAACACAAGATCGAACCATGTCAAGGTAAAGCCCTACCAGATGCCCTATGCAATGAGAGACATGATGAAGCAAGATGACTAGGTAATGGTGGAAGCTGTAATCACTGAACCTTCGAATCAGCCTACTGCTCACTGTCAACAAACCTAGACAGGGACAAGTTATTTTCTAAGATCGACCCCAGTAGAGGTTATTGGCAGATCCCTATGGAGACAGGATCTGAAGAGAGGACAGCCTTTGTGACACCAGGTGGATACGACCAGTTCAAGAGGATGCCCTTTGGGTTAGTCAACTCAGCAATAACATTCAACCACATGATGAGTAAGATGTTGCACAGAACCATCAACATTGAGCATCATGTGAACAACATTCTAACCCACACAGCTATATGTGAAGACCACCTGAAAAAACTCAGAGAGCTGTTTGTGTGAGTGAGGGCAGCAGGTCTGACCATCTAAGTGTTATATTGGCTATTCTGTGCTGGACTTTGTTGGACACGAGATGGGCAAATAACATACAGCCATGGAAGAGAAGCTAACCCACATACAAGATGCACCAGCTCTGATGACCAAGCATCAAGTCAGATATTTCCTGATGTCAGTGGGATACTATAAGTAGTTCATCACAAAGTATGCTGAAGTCTCTGCATCACTGACTGACCTGACCAAGAATGGCCAACCCAACAAGGTGAAGTTGGAAAAACTAAAGCTGATGGCATTCCAGAAGTTGAAGGACATGTTAGGAAATTCGCCAATCCTTAGAATGCCAGATTTCAACAAACCGTTCAATGTTCAGACTGATGCATCAGACATCAGAATTGGAGCAGTACTTATGCAAGAGCATGTAGACAGATTGTTTCCTGTAATGTATGTCAGTAAAAAGCTGTTCAGTAGTGAGAAAACTACTCTGGGATTGAATGACAGTGTTTGTCCATTATATTTGCCATCTGGAAATTCTAAAAATTCTAGAGGTGTAAAATCGACATTGCGAGGAGCAAGAGGTGTGTGTTGCTTATCACAGGTTTGTTTATGTAACTCTGTACGAATCATATGTTGTGTAGTTTAATTGTTGTGAATTGGTGCTTGTTGTATTATTACACCATGTTACTAGAACCTTTTAAGTTTTCTTGTTGTTTTAATTGAATATTATTGCATTACAATATCTCGTAGTGTATGGAACATTCTGGGCCTTGGTCAGGCTATAGATATGTGTTCAAAATGTAGTTCGAGTTAGTTATATAGATCTAGACTGCATGATTGTGAGTTTAGCCATAAAGAGCGTATAGTGGCGATTTTTTAAAGTGAACTTGTCACAGATTGTATTGTAATAACAGAGTAGAGATGAGTAACTTGTCTCGTCAATTCTGTTCTAAAGCAATTGAACCAGCCTGTGTGGACTTTGATGAAAAAGAGACAATTATTTAAAGCTATGGATACAACTGTGATAACCAACAGTGTAACGAGCATTTTTATATATGTTTGACTCTCGTTTGTGTCCATATGTTGCGTCACTTTGTTAACTTTATGTGTCTACCTGTTACAACACTCAGCATAAAAGATTGACCAAAATAATTTGAACTCGCTCATGTAAAGTTCTTTAGGAACCGCAGAAGTGAAATTGATGGGATAAACTGCAATATTAATGCTATATTTGTTTACATGGTTTGTGAATCATATGTTATTGCATGGATTCACGAACAATTCAGTGCATAAATCAATTAGAGAAGCATTGGTAATTCTTGGGTTAACACTTAATTTGACATTACCTTCAGTAACACTTGGTTATACTCAGTTCAGTTTAAGGCCATCAAAAAATACAACTGAAATACATTACACGAATTTTCCAACATAAACGCCATATAGTAAAAGAAACATTTAACCAAAACGCAATAGTTCTGTGTCTTAAAACCATTCAGAGGTTTATGATAGCCTTTAAACTTACTTAAACTTGGGTCAAACATTACAGTCCAACTTAGAACAAACTGTAGGTCTCTAGCTACACTGGTGAAATCTTTAAAAAACTGTAGATCACTATATACCTTTGTGAGATCTATAAACATTAATAGATCTCTATCTAGATTGGTGACCCCTATAAAAAAAATGTAGATTTCTAGGTACACTAGTAAGATTTATTAAATAATATAGTTATATAACTATACTGGTGAGACCTCTAACAAACGTAAACTGGGTCAACTTGCGAGATATATAAAAAAGCTGTAGGTATCTAGTTAGACTGGTGAAATCGTTAAAAACTGTAGATTTCTAGATACACTAGTGAGGTCTATAAAAAAGAGTAGATCCTTATTAAGATTTCTGACATCTACGAAATACTGTAGATTTCTAGGTACGCTGGTAAGATCTATGAAATAATATAGTTATCTACTAGACTGTTGAGATCTATAAAAAACAAAAAACATTGATCTTTAGATACAGTGGTGAGATTTTCAAAAAATGTAGATCTCTAGGTGCACTGGTAAGATCTATAAAACTGTAGATTTCTAAATGTACTCTTGAGATCTGTGAAGAATTGTTGATCTTTAGCTAGACTGGTGAGATATGTAATAAAAACTGTCAATCTCTAGGAACACTGGCAGAATATATAGAAGACTCTAAACCTCTAACTAGGTTGTTGAGATTTATAAAAAAAAACTAAATCTTTAGGTAGATGGGTGAGTTATTTTAAAAAACTGTAGATCTCATGGTACATTATAAAGATCTATACAAAAACTGTAGATCTCTTGGTACACTGGTAAGGTCTATACAAAAACGTATATATCTAAATACATAGATGCAGATCATGTAGGTCTGTAGGTACACTGGTAAGATTTATAAAAAAAAAGTGTAGCTCCATAACTAGATTGATAAGGCCTATAAATAACTTTAAATTGTCAGGTAAACTGGCATGATCTATAAATATTGTAGATCTCCAGCTAGACTAATGGGATTTATAAAAAAAAGCACAACAACTACAAATCTGTAGCTAGACTGGTGAAATATTTAGACAAACTGTGGATCTCTAAGATACACTGGTGAGATCTTTAAAAAATTATAGATCTATAGGTACACTGGTGAGATCTTTAAAAAATTATAGATCTATAGGTACACTGGTGAGATATATAAAAATTATAGAGCTCTAGGTACACTGGTGAGATATATAAAAATTATAGATCTATAGGTACACTGGTGAGATATATAAAAATTATAGATCTATAGGTACACTGGTGAGATATATAAAAAATTATAGATCTATAGGTACACTGGTGAGATATATAAAAATTATAGATCTCTAGGTATATTGATGAGATATGTAAAAAAAAGTGTAGATCTCTATCTGGACTGTTAAGATTCATAAAAAACCATTAATCTTTTGGTAGACTGATGACATGTTTAAAAACTGTAGATCTGTAGGTTCACTGGTAAGATCTTGAAAATAATGTAGGTTTCTAGCTAGGCTGATGAGGTCAATAAAATGTATAGTTCTCTAGCTACACTGTTGAGATCTTTAAAACAAACTGTAGATTTCTAGCTACACTGGTGAGATGTGTAAGAAACTGTATATCTCTAGGTGCACTGGCAAGATCTATAAAAAAAAAAAGTATAAATCTCTAGGTAGGCTGGTGAGATTTATAGAAAAACTGTAGATTGCTAGGTCCACTGCCAAGATTGATAAAACACTGTTAATCTTTAGCTGAATGGGTAAAGTCTATTAAAAAAACATAAATTTCTATGTAGACAAGTGAGGTTTATTAAAAACTGTAGAATGCTATGTACAAGATGTATAAAAGATCTCTAGCTAGACAGGTGAAATCTTTAAAAAAGTGTAAATCTCGAACTATATATCTGAGATCTGTAAAAGTTAGAGCTCTAGTAGATTGGTGAAAGTTATGAAAAATAATGCAAGTACCATCTATGAAAAAAATACAGATATCAACCTTGACTGACCAGACCTATAAAAATTGTAGATCTGCAACTACATTTATGAGTTTTAAGATATTTTAGTTAGTCATATGGGATTAAGTTGAAAACACAGTCCTAGTTAAATTATTAAGATCCAGATCAAGTATGTAAAATTTACATTTTTTAGTTCTGACACATTAGAAAATGTTCGTTTATAAAACATATATTATTAACTGTGATTTAGTAAAAAAATAACATTAATTAGTTATTGTGAATTGGTTAATCATTTTCAACACAATTTAATAACATAGTATGTTAAATGTATAATTTTCATTGCAATAATGTAATCTGTTATGGCTACCTACTATTTTTTAGAAAGGTAGGTATTTTGTTATGGGATAGAATAGGTTCAGAAGTTTCAGTGAAATAATTTGACTAATTATTTCTGATTAGGTTACTTTTAATATATCTACATTGTTATGAAGCATGCTGTACCTGTTGTGGCATGAACACTTTTCTTTACTTTATTTGCAAAGTTAATGTTTTGCTTTAAAGATTTGTACTTTTCTATGCATGCATAATGAAGGTTTTTTGATTGATTATGTTCTTTATTGGAAATACTCACAAGTAAGGATTTAATATAAGCTAGAACTAATTTTTATGTTTCACATTTAAGTTAGGCTAAGATAAATTCCTTGGATAGTTTTTTGCATGTTCATTAAGAATTACAAATATTTAATTGAGGATTCTAAAGCTCATAATCAATTATTCCAGCAAAGAATGTAGTTATATATTTTTATTGAAAAGAAAATCAAGTATAGACAAAGAAAATTTTAAACCAGTCGTGTTAAATAGATAAAAAATTGTACTTACAATGGGTTTTGAAACTGAAATATTGTATTAATAATTCTATTTCTAATTTTAGTTATTTATATTCTTAGTAGAAAGCACATGTTTTGGAATAATTAGAAAATTGAGCAGCAATGGGACAAGTCATAGCGATTGTTAAGTTTCTTTATTTTACTCAACTTACATAGAAGTCTGAAATTATAATGTGAACTAAATTTATTTGTAATTAATTATTTTATATTACTTTCCAGCAGGAAATATTCAACGATATTAAAGATACTATACAATTACAAACTTAGACGTACAAAAAGCACCGACTAGAGTAGAGAGCTTGACTCTGATTGTGTTGTGTTTAAACAAATTACAAAATAAACAAATTATATTGTGTGAATCCCACATTATCTTATTCATCAGAAAATTTTATATGAATTAGGTTGTACAGTGTCAAAATTAAGTTACCTACCAGAACAACCTAATACAAATTTGGCTCTGAAGGTTTAACTATATTTATTATGAAATCATAATGTGGATTAAATTGTTGATTATAAAATTTAATTTATTTATTAATAATCATTTATTTATATCAAAATGTGTAGATTTAACACAAGTTTTTCTACCTAGTTTGAATCATGGGATAGATGGTCGACATTAAATTATTCCTCAGGATATCCTGACATGTATGAGCATGGAATATTAAGTTTCCATGTTTCTGTGATTATAGGGTAATAAGTATATCACCTATGTTCTGATATTTCGTGAGAACAGCTCACTGTTATTGAATAAATATACTGAATGGTCTGCTTTTCCACAGTGCAAAGCCACTTTCGATTCTCTGATTTCCTTCCTCTGTCTTGCATGTGTCAGCTTTTGGTGTTCTCGCCTGTACCTTGTGTTCTATAATGCCCCGGTATACACCTCTGGTAAGCCGTTGTCTTCCTCTTGCTTATTTACATTTTATTTGATCGTATTTTAATAGCACTTTTAAGGTTTGTGGGAATGATTATCTCAGCTTTAATTTTAATTAATTTGTTTTTCTTGTTGTTGTTGTTTTTATGTTGTGTTTAAAATGTAATGTATAAATAATCATTTATCTAGTGAAGTAAATGATTAGCGTGGTAATTTTAGTGATCCCCAAACCTATACTTTTTTAAATACAAGCATTGCGAAAAACTATTATTTTACTTTAATTCTACTCAATGTGATGGTTAATCTCGTATAATAAAGTGCAATTGAGTGAAAAATCAAACCATTATATTTGATATTGTGAATAGCTTTACCATGGAAATGTTTTAACAATTAAAAACTAACATTTCAGCCCATAAAAGCGGGCCATCTTCAAACAATATTCAAACTGTAATTTTCTTCATCATTTGACTTTCAGTTTCACTGCTTTCAGCTTTTTACGAACCTGTTATTAAGCAGTTTCCAAAAGTTTCCATTTGATACTTCACTTTATTGTGTTTTATTATACCCAGAGCTAATTACATTAAAGTGAACAGTACATTTAGATGTGTTTTTATGGTATTTTATCTTTTATCCACTTAATACAGTGCAAGTTATGGTTTCCTATTCATATTTACAATTTTAATTTTGACATGAATAGATGATTTTGTGACACCATACTCATAAGTGAGCTTGTATCACAAGGCAAAAGTCATTGTTATTGAAGGCATTGTTCTGGGCTAAAATATATGTTATGTATGGTGAATGACGTTTAAAAGTTATAAAAAGTAAACTGCTCTTTATTGATAAAATTGTAAGACTTTCAAATTTGAGCATAGTGTCAAGTTTGATAAAGTGACAAGTGTGTAACGATAATGATGTTGTAAATTGGATAAAATGTTTTAGTTAGAAATGCTCATTGATATGATAACACTGGTATGAATTATGATAATCAGTTCCACGAAGACAAAAAACGGTGGGAATTTGGCATCAATGCAGAACAATAAGTGTTAGTTTGGGTTATTTACAGCTTTATTAACAAACCATATTATGATGATACTATAATTCATGTATACTACGCAAAGTAATGATTTTATGGAAGTAAACAATGTATACAGTGTACATCAGTAATGAATGTGAATTTTGAGAACAATGACTGTATTAAACAATGTAGAATGATTGTAACAGTGGATACCCTGTTAAGTATACAATGTTAATATTAGTGTAATATTTTACAGCAATAAATTAATCACAAGACTGCATCAATAATGATAGTGTCAAGTTTGATAACAATATTTTAGTTAAAAATGTGCTTCAATAATGATGGTGTGAACATTTATACCTTAGATGTAAACGTATATAGATAATACTAAAGTTGATATCAATAGTTTAAATACAGGTGTATATCGATAACGATGCTGTGATTTTTGATGAAAGTGGAAACTGTGTAAAATGTAATTTACATGAACATGGGTAATGTGACTTTTACAAAGTATACAATGATAATTCTGTATGTGCTGTTACTCAGTAATGAATACACACATACCTCTCTCGCATGGAATTTTTCAACTTAACTTTTCTAACTGAATACCAGTAAGCAATAACAGTAATAAATAACTATAATAAATAAACTAATTTCGAATTGTAATGCCATATTGAATATGTCCTTTTTGTATAAGCAACTGTTTTTTTCAAATTAAAAATACATTAATGGTCAAATGTTCCTCTCAAAATGGATCAAGGTTTATGGGTTTATTTAAATCTCGTCATTTTGTGAACCAATAATTTATGGTTGGCTTGGAAATTATAATATTTGTTTTGCATTATTTTTATTAATAAAGATTGTTTGTTTTAATCTAATCTTGGGATTTTTCTATGACAAAGGGTTCTGGGGATTCCACTTACAGTCAACCCTCTTCTGATTTGTCCCTTGATGAAGAACGTGAAGTTCTTCGAAGAGAGACTGAGAGACAGGCCCTAGCACAACTCGAGAAAGCCAAGGTTTGTAACTAAATAATAATAAATAAATTTATTTTCTTAGATTCATAATCATCTTCTTGCTTGACTGGTATGGTTGTTCAGTTTCACATTCATAACCAACCACCCTTTTTAAAATAATGAGGTAGGTCATAATGTCCTCTTTCCTTCACTGATTTGATAGGCCATGCGGCAAAGTTATATACAGACAGTTTGTTTGTGTCAATTCAGACAAACATTCCAAAAATGCGATCTGAAATACATTGTTCTCTATAGAAATTATAGCAACAACTTATTATACATTATAACAACTAAACTTTTATATTTCTACTTATATAGATAAAACTTTGTTTTTACAGTCTAAACCCGTAGCGTTTGCAGTTCGTACAAACCTCACTTACGATGGCACCCTAGACGATGACTCTCCCGTTCACGGCTGCGCAGTGTCGTTTGGTGTCAAGGAATTTTTACACATTAAAGAGGTGAAATATCGAACGTTTGCTATCAAGATATCTTGTTGTGTTCCGAATATAGCTGGTTTTGATTACCACCTCACATAAGTTGATTCAATGGTTGTATAGTGTACACGTGAAACGCTAGTGAGTGTAAAGTAAAATTTGTACATGTTGTTCTGCGTTCGTTATACATTGATAAATATGGCAGATACTATAGCTTCATAAGTGACTTTCCGAATATCGACATTCGTATCAGTAATTTATATTGTTATCTTCATATTTTAGTTTTTGCTTGAGTTACTAACAAACTATTGAGACTAAGGTAGAATATTTTTTCTGCATCGACAAAAGCTTTCAGTTGGTCACTTTTAATCACGTGTCTTTATGCATTTAAAATACAATGGTTCTATTTATTTTTCAGATTAAACACTAACAGTAAAATAAAAGTGAACTATAGAACAAGAACTTTAGAAGTGGAAATATGAAATGTAATTTCACTAGACGCGTATAACAAAAAACATATTGCAACGTTTAAAAAGTTACTCCAATATATAATGTAATATATTAGTAAACATTGTAAAATATCCGTTTATCTCAGTGTAGAGTTTTAAAAGTCTATTTTCAATTTTTTAGTTTAATCGTATCAGTGAATAGTTCAATAACTGCAACAACACTTCCGTCGGCGAAGTGTTGTTGTAGCCCTATGTTCCACTAGGAACGACGGGAACTAAGAAGAAGAAGAATAGTTCAATATATATACATTTCCATAACTCACATAACGTCAACCAAAAACCAAATGCTGGAAGATGTATATCTGATGGTTAAATATCGAGAGAGCACACGTTCAATGTAAAAACCGAATTCGTGTTCAAAATTAAAACTTCCATTTGGACCTTTTTAATAGCTTTGGATCTGTTTTCTGCTTCACTGACTTTGTTAAAAAATGGTAAATAACATAAAGATAATGCAAACCTTATTATTCCCTAAAAACATCAGATAATAAGCCCAAACTTTATTTGAAACTCAGTATGTAATACAGCTGTGAACATTGTGTGGGTATGGTTTGTTAAGCTTAATGTTTTCGTTCATCGTATGTTAGATTTATAACAACATAGTGTTTGAGGGCATGATATGTTATTTTTAAAGCAGTTTGGATATAATGTCGCTTAATGTGCGTATGTTATGATGTATTATTCTGAATACTACGTAATATGTATGGACATAGTGTATTATTCTGAATACTACGTAATGTGTATGGACATATGTATTGTTCTGAATACTTCGTCATATGTATGGACGTGATGTATTATTCTGAATACTACGTAATGTGTATGGACATATGTATGGACGTGATGTATTATTCTGAATATTACCTAATGTGTTTGGATATGGTATAATATTCTGAATACTGCGTATTGTGTATGGACGTAGTGTTTTATTCTGAATGTTACCCAGTATATGTGTACACGGTGTATTACCATGAATAATGCCAAATATGTGAATAGACATAGTGTATCAACTTAAATACTATGGAATGTTCGTGTGTGGACATGACGTATCGTCTTGAATACTACTAGAATATGTGTGTGGACATGACGTATCGTCTTGAATACTACTAGAATGTGTGTGTGGACATGACGTATCGTCTTGAATACTACTAGAATGTGTGTGTGGACATGACGTATCGTCTTGAATACTACTAGAATGTGTGTGTGTGTGAGTGTACATGATGTATAACCATGAATATTACCTAACGTTTCTTAACCTAACTTATTGTACTGATTTATAAGAGTGTTGTTTCGGCCCATTCCACTAAAATATGAAGCCTGATCTCTCTTCAGAAGTACAACAATGATTGGTGGATAGGCCGTCTGGTGAAAGAAGGTTGCGACATTGGCTTCATCCCAAGCCCTGTCAAGCTAGAAAATGTTAAGCTTCAGCAATCTCAGTCTCGTGCCGGTAAACTCCAGCTCAGGTATCAGCACATGAAGGAAAATAAAACTTCATATACGTATATTTCGTAAATTAGGTGATATTGTATTGTTCTCAGGTCAAAATTATATATTGTGCAATATATATAATTAAACTTTGAGATAACCTACAATTTCATTAAAAGTTTGTTACATGTGGCGTTACCTATATTTCTGTAGACTTACTATATTTGATAACTTAATATAGACTTATTAACTTTTACAAGGAAATGCAGAAAGCTCTGGGAAGTAGAATTTCGTAAAAATCTCAAAAGTAAGTGTACAGTATTTTCTGCATTTTCTAACTTTGATCATGAGTAGCTCCTCCTGCCTGTTGATTTTGTGAGAAGCTAATTCATAAATATATTATGGTTATTTTTAACAAAATCTAAATTTTCGGAAAACCATCATCTTGTATTGTAATGCTTCTGAAAATCCAAGTTAATACAAAGAGGTAATCCCACTTTTGTAAGAACTGTTTACATGTGCTAATGCGGTGGCGAGCCTTGATGCTACGAGCGACTTTTCTAATACATATTTATGTAGTTTACAGCACATTCTCGACTTATTGTCAGAACAGCGCCACATTGAACAGAATTGCGATGGGAGAATTATGTCTTAACCATTCCCGAGAGAAAATATTTGTATAACGAAATTGTTAAACGATGTAGAATCAAAGGACATAATATTTCAAAGAAGCGAACCTTTCATGTATTCCAAGGAAGCGGAATAACCCGCAGAGTAATACATTTAGGAGAGCATCAAAATCACACCCCGGATCACTACAGAACGTTTAGAGCTCTGAAACCACACCACAAGTTAATCTGGAGCATATAGGACAGCAACAAGCTCCGAAAATGCACCTCAACTTAACCCAAAACTTTTAGGACAAAAAAAGAACTTTGAAACCACACCGCTAGTCCAACGTTTAGGACAGCAACGAGCTCTGAAACCACACCCCAAGTAAGTTCGGAACGTTTAGGAAAACAAAGAGCTCTGAAAATATACCCCATGTCAATCTGGAACGTTTTGGACAGCAATGAACTCCGAAACCACACCCCAAGCTAATGCGGAAGGTTTAAAACAGCAAGAACTTTGAAATCACACCCTAAGTCAATCCAGATAGATAAAGATAGCAATGACCTTCCAAATTACACCCCAACTCATTCCAGAACATTCAGAGCAACACCAAGTTAATCTGGAGCAGGACCTCATTCTGTAAATGTTACGCAATTGTCATGAAACTGGACATATCCCCTGGCAACGTTAACAAGATAATAAACAAGATTTTGTTGTTAAAGAATGCTCACAAGCTAAAACTTCATAAGCTTTCAGAATCACTTTAAAATCAACAGTTGCTTTTGTGAGAAAAATAATCGAAGAAACTGATCACATTCGAATATATTCCTGTTACCCCCCACCCCTCTTTTTCTTGTTCCCAAGAAACAGTTTCGATGATTTTTTTTTCTTTAATCTGCTTAAACATGCAGTGGAGAGCCAGTGGAAAGTTATAAAATGTATTGTCTAAGATGAACCTCGTCATTTTTTGCAGAAGCTCATTAAAATGAAAACTTTAGTGTTAGGCAATAGTGCGTAATTATGGTTATCACAATGAGTAAGGCAGCACGTTCTGGTTAAGTACTATTAATACTCTATAATGGTTCTAGTCAACGTGTCACAGTACGTGCAGTACACGTTTATGTTTGAACTGTAGGTAGTACTTTACAATAAGTTCAAAAGATAACTGGTACAGCCTACAGCTATATTCATTACTTAAAACAGCCTATATTCTGTACAATTTATCATAATCAGTACACTCTATATGTAGGGATGGCCAAGGTACATGCTAAAAAATCAACAATGACAGAGAGTTTTACTTTAAAAGGTGATTGCCACTCACTTTCATTTGTTTCTTTACACTGCAAAGCCCAAAAAACAAGGCAAGAAACCATCGCTATGATACCAAACCAGAAAGTGACCAACCCACCAAATTGTTCATCTTCTTCTTGTTTCAATCGAGATAATTCTACAACTACCTTATCACTAATATCAGTTTAAACCTAAATCTACTCTGTGTTTCTGAGCAGTGCACGATGTCATCGCTTAGTTGTAATAACTGGTAGTCATTTAATAAAAATCATAATTCTAATGTAAACAATGTTATCATTACCCCTTGAAGTTAGAAGAGTGAAACAGGAATTACTAGCCAATGTAAAGTAAAAGAGACGTACAGAAAAAGAATAATAGAAAAAAACAGTAAATGGGCATTTCGTTTCGTACATTTGGTAATATGGAAAACACGAAACATAGTACTATACAACTTATCAGCAGTCAAACATATACACAACCCAGTTAATATTAGGGTGAAACATATAGAATTATACTAAACAATATATTTTTTATTGAGTAAGTTTAGTGATGGTAGGCCTACTCTGAGTACTAACTTAGAAACAAAGTTCTGCCAAAGCGAGCTTTATTTCATTAAAAATAGCTTTGTGTTATTTTTAAGGTGCTGATTGAATACGGAATAACATGCTTTCATACATTGACTTTCTGAATCAAAAAGTTTTTTGCTGAAGAAGTAAATACATTGTTCATATCATATTCTAAATGACTATTCCAACTTTTGAAACCTTTTTTTTATGTTTTTTCTAGTAACAAAACGGGTTCTGCTTCTAATCTTGGAGGATTAGTAAATGATGTATTGTCCAGTAAACCATCTGGGTCTAGAGGATCCACTCCTCCCACACCAGGTAAATTCAGGATTTTGACAATCCAATATTTTACAAGATTTCAATCTCTCACCATTCATGTATCCAGTGAGTTCAATATCTCCTAATACATTCTTTACACTGTAACAAGTTCAGAATTTAACTGATCCACATTTACAAATCACATAAGTTCAGGATGTAGAGAATCCACACTCTATACACTAGATAATTTTCAAGGTATTGTTACGACAGCGAAAGTCACGTGACCCTGGTAACACGTCAAGA
>NW_013666499.1:378214-385831 GCF_000517525.1 Limulus polyphemus
TAAGTGTATTGCAAAGTTGAATTGAGAAAGAATAAACTAGTTTTATTTGAGAAAGGACTTGTATCGCTGAAGTTCTTCAGAAAGAATTTTTACGACTAATTAGCAAACGACCAGAGACGTAACAGTATTTTAATTCAAGGAAATTCAGAATCAAGATTATTCACTCGTTACATGCCCGTCAAATTTAGGAGTTAAATAGTTTAATTTTAACAAACTTGTTCAAGGTCTATATTATATGCTCTTTATAATAAGGTAAGCTTAGAATCTAATGACATACTCTTCAAACATCAGTGTGTAAAGGATACGGAGGCATCATCACTCTTTATAAGAACGATTTTGGGATTGTTAAATGATGTAAGGCCTAAGAATTTAACATTTCGAGGAAAAGATCCTTCAACCTTAGAAGGAAAACCTGTGGAAAGTTTTTGCAAAATATGTGATCTAAGATTGATCTTGCTTTCCTTTGCGGAAACTTGTTAAAGTGGAAATTGCGATGTTGAGTAGTACTATATAATATGTCAGAAGAAAGACATTTAATGTTCTGAAGACTAAATTAGTGTTACGTCAAAGAAAATATTTTGTGATCTTGGTTTCACGCACCAATCACTATAGCCTACTGTAACTTCTCTGTAAGTCAAAATTAATAGAAATACTGCATTTCTACATTTTTTGAGTAGGATGAGAATAGAAGATAATAACACCAAAGTTTAATGTGACCAATATAAATACTTCAACATAACATTGAATACATAGATCTTTGACATTAAATGAAGAAAATAGTTGTCTCAATCAATAACTGCGTTTCTGAAAACTTCGCGCAGCTGCAATATTTGAACTGTCTGTGGAAAAATATTTCATTGACAAAATATTTAAAAGTTTGTTTTAATTTAAGTTTTCAGAGTCTTCTAAAAGAAAACTAATTTAAATTCGATTAAGCATTATCAAAACTAATTTAAATTAATATTCAAAATTAAGCTACGCACCCACGGTTCGAAAGTATAGAAAACGATTCTGTGACAATGGGACTCAAAATCAGTACCTTGGGCTCAAACTCCTGATCGTTAAGCATTAGACCACGCCTGGCTTGTAAAAATAGTTAAAAATTAACTTATCTGTACGTGGGAAGAAGCTTTCTGTAGTAATGTTTTTATAAAACTTTAAGTGGCTGTTTACTCCCTTTTGGTAGGTTATAACTTTGTGTACTTAACCACAAACAAAAGAATGTGTGTTTTATGTGGGAAAAGTCCTAAATCGTGTTTAGTGGCCTTCTATAGGGTGATATGTTAAAATATAATGTTTCATTAATTAAGTATCTTTGTCTGAAAGTACGGGAGAATCTTTGTGTAAAACATGCCTTTCTCACCAAAACAAAACAGTACTCTCAATAACCAATATCTTTGTTTAAGTTATTTATCAATAATTAATTTAATTCCAAAAGATAAGTAAGAGCTTCATGTCTTTTATCTAAAAGAGCCAGAATGTAGGGTCGATATATTTGTGATTTTTCTTACTTCTGAAATAAACGACATTAAATGAATCAATTGCTAACTTCCCATTTATTACAAGTTACAGAAGAATTTCCAAGACACTACCTTCAGAAGCTAAACATTATCGGTAAATATTCTTGACGCAATTTTGCTCTACGTTTTAAAGTTTCTACTTCAAATTGGAATTAACATGTGATCTTGTTTTGGCTCTAGGTTTTGATATGGAACAAAATGGTGCCGACAGTAATCCTGGCGAGGATAGTGACACAACCAGCAACGTTAAACTTGGTAAAACAAGTATTGGCGGACATCCTGGCAAAGAGAGGAAAAAGACTTTCTTCAAGAAGGTAAAATTCAGTTCTATATTGAATTTTTAAAATAATCAATTGTAACATTTCTTCTATACAGCAGCTTGTGTCCGTCAGTCTGTGGTAAACATTTTCCTGACCTCTGATTACCATGGACTTTCAAAATTTCTTGGGTAGGCCCCAGAGAGTTTCTAATATATATAATTTTATTTATCGTCTGATCTTTATGAGTTTGACAGTAATTGAAATATTCCCCTGATACTGCCTAGGTGACTACTTCCCAAATTCTGGCTATAACTAGATTTCCAGCACACCAAGAAGCAGAAGTTAGAAAATATATTAAAAATAGTTACACTAATATCAAAAAGCTTGCCAGTAGGAAAACTGCATACAAATATTTAGTAGATCTCCATGGCGAAGGATGCACACACGCCGTCTCGACATCCCTTTGAAACCAACGAAATAAATGCCATATGTAGCGCAGGTAACTTTGCTAGTTTTCATCAAATTTTAACGAAATTCAGTTTAAGCAAGATAATTTTCGACATTAAGGTTTATTTCAGAATATCACACAAAGTTATATAAAGGGATAGCTGCACATAGTCGCCCTTAATTTTGAATTCCTAGACCAGAGGGAAGGCAACTAATCAACAGTACCCATCACCAACTCTTGAATAGTGGGATTTGACCATCACTCTCATATCGCGCACACACATTCCCACACTGTTTTAGTGACAACGGGTTGCAAACCATGAATTTTTTTTAATTTTGTTCACTGTACTGGTACGATAGTTACTAGATCACCCCTGACCCAAAATATTTTCTTCATTTTGTTTAAGTTCAAAGCTGCAGAATGGAGTACCTGCTCTATGCATCAGGGAAGAAGACATTAAAGTAAAATTACTTATTTTGATTATATTTATTCAGAATAGATTGGTCTGATTTATTATTCAATTGTTTGAGATGATGATCCCCCATTATTCTAAGGGCAAAAGTACAAAGTAACAAATTTGTTTGTTTGTTTGGATTTCGTTAAAGGCTACAAGGGGGTAGCTGAAGTGATAGATTAGAGGGAAAGCGGCTAGATTACATCACCCACTGCCATCTCTTAAATTATTATTCTTAAACCATATAATGGGACTTGACTGTCAGCCTTATAAAGCACCTACAGCGCCATTGTGTGGAGAGCAGTTTATTTTATTTCTTTCTGGCGGTAACAAAGAAGATTGTATAACAATAATAGTATTATTAATTATAACCATGCTTCGCCAGTTTGGAAAAGGCGTTCACACCATAACAATTGTTGTTGTAACAAATGGCCTATATAAATAGTGTTCCGTCCACTATTGTGTTTGTTGTATCCCAGCCGTCGTTGGCTATGGATATGGCGAATACAGTGTGGTTGAACTACTGTTCTTATACCCTCTACTAATTCTTGCAAATCCTTAATGGACTGGATTAAGAACGTGGTGTTTTCAATTATAATAGACCTAGTACTAATGTCTTATATAATTAATTAGTGGGATTTGACCGTCATCCATATGACGCATTCACTATCCCAAAAGTTGGTAGCGCGATTTTGAAACTAATGGATTCTCAGAATCAGTTTGGAACACAAACCACTTGCATGACCGCCTTTGCTGAAAAACGTCTATTATGGACTGAGTAAAAACGAATCATAACATTGAAATTTTCTTAGAAATAAGATTTTTCTTGTACATTACATTATGATTTCAATTAAACAATGTGTAGATGAAATTAACTTCACATTATTTATACTTCGCCATTTAATCTAATTCAGTCAGAGAGCATTCCGCCGTACGATGTAGTGCCTTCCGTCCGGCCAGTGGTCCTTGTAGGTCCATCCCTCAAGGGTTACGAGGTCACAGACATGATGCAGAAGGCCATTTTTGACTTTTTGAAACACAAGTTCGAAGGAAGGTAAAACAAAACTATGTTATGTATAATTGATTTTTATTACTAGTTTTAAAATGTCTTTATAACAAGTATAATTAGGTTTAGCAAGAAGTTGATAGCCACATGCAGATAAGACTAGGTTAGTTTTGATTTGGTTATATTTGAGTATGCTAACATTAACAACGTAAAAATTAAATTATTAATCGATGTAAAAGTATCATTTAGTTTAAATACAACAGCGGGATTAATATTTCACAAACTAGTTTACACGTGATGAAAGTTCTGAGGGGAAGAAAATTGGAATAACGTTGATTTTCAGCACTTTTGTGGCTGCTATTTCAAACTTCTGTTTGAATATAATAATTAGTAGCTCATGCTTTAGTGAATAACAGTGTTGCTGTTAGTGAGAATATTTAGTATATCTCCTTTCATTTTTTATCAGTCTATATTATTTATAATTTTGTTTATGTTTATTATTTCATTATAATGATTATTCTGCATTATTAGTTTAAGCTTAGTATATGGATTTAGGATTAACTTGATACTTCTGGGCTTGTGGAACCTCTTTAGCTATTATTGAGTTTACGGCCAAAAATATTGTTAACAGAGAGGATACCTTACTGATAAAATAGTGAATTTTAATTACACAGGCCTGCGATAGTTTTATTGTCTTGAAATTTATACATGTTCTACAGTAGTTCCTGTACACTGAACCCAAAAATGATATCCATTTTTCTCCATCACGTACAGATTTTTCACAAAATGTCATAATGCAATACATAAAAGAATGACAACAACACTAGTTTTGAGACTAAAAGATGTAGGTTTCACAAAAAAAAATCAAGATGAATGAGGATGCATATTCATTTGACATCAATGTTCTTTCCTTTTCTTCAGTTTGTTTGTATTTTTGCCAACTAACATAATGATAATAATAAATGATCATTGTGGTAAACAAAATAATTGGATCTATGCAAGAGTTTTTTTCTCCTATTTGTAAAAAATCCTTACGTGATAGAAAAAAAATATTTTTGAAATCTGTGTAGATGAATTATGGAAAATATGTTATTAAAACCAAAACAACTTTTATGAAGTTTAAATTTGCAGGCCTGTGTTATTATTATATGTGAGATAGTTTAAACACCATGTTTAATTAAATATGTTCATTACTGGGTATATTTTTAGTTCTGATCTGTGTAGGTAGCTTGCTTTGATAAACATTACATTTTATTTGAAGAAAATTACAGAAATGAGATCAATTTACTTAAGTTGGCAGTAGTTGTTGATGTGAAAACCACGAGATTGGTGGTCAACTTTATGGCTGGAGAAATGGGTATGGGAACCCTGGACTTCATAAGGAATGCTAGAATCAAGGCAGAAATCATGGAGACTTGCTGTACCAGCATCCAAAATAAGTTTGATGTACAAGTCCAAACTGTTACCCAGATTAATGGGCACCATGATAAGTTCCTCTCACATTGGTAAATCCTGGTGCCATCCAAGCCTTGCATCATCCAAAGTCTAAAGTATCTCCTGCCTTAAGGCTCTGGGAATATGCTGGCCACATTGCAGGATGGCTTCCATGTTTCCACTGGTTATAACAATGGATAAACACATCATCCTTAAGTTACTCTTCTTGAAACTTCTAATAAGTTATTTGCAGTATTAATCCTTAAGAATAATTGTTAGGATCCAGACATGCTTTTAGCAGTTGGTGAAATACTATATCAGCATTTTCCTGTTGCTGATTAGAACAGTTCTGTAAAATGAAATTACCTTGCTGTAGTGTAATCATTAAACTGACAATCATGCCTTCTAGAGTTTCAAAGTTTATCAGTCATTTCAATGATGTATGATCCACTTGAATATATGAACTTCCTAACACATAAACAATAATAGTTATATTTAACAACTATTACAACTCCCAGTAGTTCCTTTTTGTTGCACAGTTTCAGTAGCTAGAGGCTGTATTGTATAATGCTGACATTTGTCCATGTAGAATCTTAACATTTTTTTCTTTCATAATCACAACTGGAGATAGCTATAGACTCTAAAGGTTTCATTATCATATCTTTCAACATCTGCTTAGTTTCAGCATTGACAACATCCCTGATATCCCAGAAAAGCATATTTGGTTGTTGTTTGTGCAATGACATGCTATTGTTCTACCAAGATTGCTATCTGGTCCTACAAACCCTATGAACAACTGAGTGAATTGTTGTTTCTATGCTGAGTTCAGATCAATACCATAATCCTCAGACACACAAACTCAGATGTTTGTGTAGTCATGAATTTGCTTTTACATGCAGTATAGCTGTAGTGATACAAACTAAACAGCTGGTGTGCATCACTTCTGCTTCTGTTACCTAATTTATGACCATTTCAATAAATTGATGGCTCACTTAAATTCCCTAGTAAACATAAGGTTGAGCAAGGTTCTGGCTGCTTTAAAAGCAATAGGAATTTGACTTCACTTTTATGGATTATCACATGCACATACGATGTTCGTGGTTGTCCAAAATAACTGCCATTGCTCTGTGCATGTTGACTGTTGGGCTTGCCCAAGCTGGCGGCAAGACTCAACTTAGGCTTCACTAGTTTAAACTACTCAGAGCCTTTGAAATCATTACTTTTAATTGACTTTTATGCATTTGCTGTGACTTTAACCAGAACAGAATCAACATCTACTGATTTTGTTATATGACAAGATATCGACAATTATATATCCAGTCGAGGGCTTTATCCCTTAGGCACTATGCATCTTCACGGGGGAAATTTTCTATTGTATTAGAAGTCCTTCTGTCATATATGGAATCATGATTTCTACATCATAACACATTGTGGTATTTGTGGCAGTGGAACCAATGATTGTTGTTTATTTTGAACCTTGAGGGGTCATTGCTGACCCTCAATAATTGAAACTGTTCAAAAGCAGGATTAGCCTCTGTAGCCACTAATGATATTTGGATTCATATGGCTACCTTGAACTGTGTCTTTTCAGAATCAGTCTCCATCAGGAACAAAATGATGAGATACTTGTGGCACTACATGAGTTCACTTGCAGTGTTCCTCAAACTTGTTGAATAGGGCTTTCTCATGAATCATGGTTGGAAAAGTATTTCCATGCAGTCTCCTCAAATCATCCACATATGCAACCACATTTTCTTAGAGTTCATGATTTCAAGCTTTTAATTCAGTCTCAATTGACCAATATGACCTCCACAGAATCAACTCTTTGACACAACTCAATTAAGTGCATCAGGATGTCAAACACTGAAATGTCTAAACTCAACATCAGGCACTGCTTTGTCTTTGAGTTCAATCTTTCTAGAAAACATCCTGCCTAAAATATATTGGTACCCTAAAAGGGCCCTCCCCTTCCTGCAAAAATTTACAGACACGCACATCTTTATAAATGTAGAATCCTTGTATAATATCAGTAGCAGAATGAAACTATGTGTAGAAATACATCTTGTCATCATGTTATACATTCACCTTAGTCATCAGATGCAGTCTTGGGCATTGCAAGTGTCCCTTGCTCTCTTGACCATTCCAGGTATTTCCAGAATCATTGTGAGATGTTAGCTGAACCATTTGGAAGTGCTGCAGCTCTTCCTAGTGGACTTCTTACACCATATGTGCCTCTCTTCTTTTCCTTGACTAAGGTAACCCTGACCAGTACTTTGTGATGCCTGGGCTGGTTAGTAAATATTTAAGAGTCCCATAAAGTCCCACATGTTTAACCTCTGGATATCCACACTGTACATCAATATCATCACCCATTCTTCCATTCCATGCTTTTATATTTAGCAGGACCAGGGGCAGATTGGGAGCCTAAAATGGCTTGGGCAAGTACCCAAAAATCAGGATGATGTATATATATATATATATATATATATATATAC
>NW_013666499.1:386831-390328 GCF_000517525.1 Limulus polyphemus
GTATATATATATATATATATATATATTGAGAAAGAAAGAGATTACAGTAGGTTAGTCAGTAGCGCTAGAACTGTACAACCAGGTTATCACCCCACTGGCCCAGAAGTCACCGGCCCACTGGGATTTTGCTCGATGTTCCGGTGGCCCAATCCACCCATGAGCAGGATCTATTAGAGGTTGAGTTGGTATGCTGTTATGGTTTTTCTTAGCCACCTTTCAACCTCTTGACCCACAAATGGTTCAAGATTGAGGACGTAGCTCTCAACATGGCTGGCAAGAGCTTTTGATTGAGGAGAACACCTCTCCTTGTTCTTGCTGCATTCTCAGACTAAACTATCACCGCAACTACAGCTTCCTCCTTTCTATCGAAAACTCTACATGGCCTTAGGAAATAACTTTTAATTATCATAGTTTTTGAAAATTAATGACAAGCTGAGTTTCAAAACATTGAATAAAGAAGCATGTTCAAAAAAGAAAAAAAAACTATGCAAAACAAATACTTGATCAAGGTTCTAGACCATTGTATCTTAACAACTTATTTTGCGGCATTCTCAGGTAGAGCTGGAGTCGACGGGTAAGTATTAAGTATACAATATGGGAGGTTCATATAGACTTGTTTGTGGAAGAATGAAATATACATAGGCAGCAAATAGAAATAAAATAAAATATAGGCATAAAAGAAATAATGTATTGATTTTTTAGAGATAACATGCTACAGTCTTACAATGTGTCTCACTGGATTTTATGTTATTGAAACTTTCTAACTGCAGAAGCTGGGGAAGAACATAACTACACTTTACAAAAGAAAACAATCAAACAGGATTATATCTATACCACACTTTGAATCAGACCAAAGACCTTGTTCACTATCTCACCATCCTAAATTATCCATATCAGTAATCATTTTCTTTACACATATTCATGGGGAGATTAACTTGCACAAACCTCTCTGCCAGGAGGAGGGATTTAATGACAAACGAAGCATTGCCAAGTGAGTACAAGTCAATGAAATAGCTAGCCTGTGACAATAAATAAAAGCAGTTCCTGACTTCTTCCATCCTGTTCATTACTAAATGGCTGTATAAAAACATTTCTGAATATGTCTAAATAAAGACTTTTTTTGCCCCTAGATATGGGAGTGTGAAATATGGTATTTTAAGCCCTAATGTGTCAAGATTCAAAAGTTTTGAAGAAGGCAAGGTTCTCGTTTTAAACTAAAAATGATATAAAATTATTCAGTACCTTTCTCTGAATACTCCACTAATAAGTATGTTTATTACACCTACTGCTTATTATAATGTAATATTTTTGTCTTGTATATACAATGTTAAGGTTAAATAAACTCATTACTATACTTTGCTTTTTATAGATCTTACTGGTTTGATCTTATTTTTACAATAAGATTGTGAAAGCATTTCTGATCAAACATGATTATTTGCAACACCTAGTTAAATTGGCTCCTTCTGAAGTTTATTAATAAATGTATTATCAAAGTGTTGATATGATTTGATTTCCAATGTAAATACATTTTAAAGGGAATTTCTTACCTGTTGACAGTACTAAAGCCAAATTGATAAAGAAATCACATATTCTTTAAAATGCTTTGTGGGGATCTTTCTGACTCCATGTCACATAATCTTGTCATTCTTACTTTATTCAAGGATTATCATTACCCGGGTGACAGCTGACATCTCTTTAGCAAAGCGATCTCTACTGAATAATCCAAACAAAAGGGCTATAATGGAGAAAACCAGCAGTCGGTCATCATGCTTAGGTAAAATAACATTCTAGAATATGGAATACTGATCACTTGTGGCAAGTAGCATAATCAATAGATTTTCTTCTTATTCTCTTTCACTTGATAGTACTGTAAAATAGAGTAAAAATTATAAACATTAGTAGATAGATGGTGTAACTAAACTAATAAATTTAGTTACAAATGTACTTTTGTAATGTTGGTAGTAGCTTTAACTCCTGCAGAACTCTATATGATTATAGTGAGTGTACCACTAGTATTAGCTAATGTAGTCCTTTGTATATGATGGCTGTAAGTAAATAGTAGCATTAAACAATGTAGCCTTTTCCATATGATGGTAGTGAATGTAACAGTAACATTAAATAAAGTATTCCTTTGCATATGCTAGTAATGAGTGTATCAGTAGCATTAGGTAATATAGTCCTTTCTATATGGTGGCAAAGAGTGTAGCAGTAGGATTAGATAAGGTAGTCCTTTCTTTATGATGGTATTGAATGTAACAGTAAGATTAAATAATGTATTCCTTTGCATATGATAGTAATGAGTGTACTAATAGCATTAGATAATGTAGTTCTTTCTATACGATGGCAGTGAGTGTAGCAGTAGGATTAGATAAGGTAGTCCTTTCTTTATGATAGTAGTGAATGTAACAGTAACATTAAATAATGTATTCATTTGCATATGATAGTAATGAATGTACCAATAGCATTAGATAAGGTAGCCCTTTCTATATGATGGCAGTGAGTGTAGCAGTTGAATTAGATAAGGTAGTCCTTTCTTTATGATAGTAGTGAATGTAACAGTAACATTAAATCTTTCGACAAGGGTCGGTCGATTTGACCGAGTCATGTGACCTTCTGTACTCGTTTAAAGTTGACATCAATTTAATACTTATAACTCTCTATATATTGGGTATATCTTCACGAAATTTGGCAGTCTTTCAGTTAATATTACAAGTCTTTCACATACAAAAAGTCATATTTCTTAGTGAAGTATTTCTAATAAAATAACATAAAGTTTTGTCCATGAATATATTGAGTATTTGTTTTGAATAGTCCATGTGCAAAGTAATTTTCATGTTAAAATTAAAAATACTTTTCGCCATCTCAAATTTCCTTTGTATAATCCCTAAAACCTCCTAAATGCATTTCAAACGTTTTTTTTTCACTAAATCTTTATAATTTATCTGTTATTTTCTCTACCCTAATCTCAAAACTGGATCGGTCAAATCGACCGACCTCGTAACCACCAAAAAAAATCGAAATAAACCTAAATTAACATTCTTTTCTTTCTAGTACGACTTCAAATTGTAACCTGAAACTATATTTGTATATTCTAAGTATCTCGAAGTTTGTAACATTATACATCTATTTATAATTAAATTTTATTGTTTTATTGCCCTATGAACCGTGTCTAACTGCTATCTGCACCATTATAAGTTGTAAATCACTCGGGGACCGTGCATCTCATGTTATGCTATTGAATTACATTACCCATGAGCTGCTCGCGTGCATGCTTCGAGAACAATTTTAAATATATTATTATCATTATTACTTATTTTACCTATTTTAGGCTTAAATAACTTAAAAAGATCCATACTTTTAATTGTAGTTACTTTTATGTCAATAAATAAAGAATAAATATGAAAAACAAGAAATAAAGTACTTACCCAATCTTTTCTCTTGCCCTCTATTGTCGAGTAGAATTAAGCCTGATTTTTTTAGCGATTATGGTAAAGCAC
>NW_013666499.1:390464-393044 GCF_000517525.1 Limulus polyphemus
CAAACAAAAAGTAGTTTAATAAAATTTGTATGTAAGACACTAAAACTTGTTTCATGCGCAGTAAAGGGTACCCATGCAGAAATAGTTTTAAATAATGTATTCCTTTGCATATTATAGTAATGAGTGTACCAATAGCATTACTTAAAGCAGTTATTTCTATATGATGGAAGTGAGTGTACCAGAAGCATTAAATAATGTAGTCCTTTGTATATGGTGGTTGTAAATATTATTACTTCTCTGGTCAATTTTCCGTAGAAATTCTTTCCGAAAAACTTCAGCAATACAAGTCCTTTCTTAGATAAAACTAGTTTATTTTTTCTCAATACAACTTTTCAATACACTTAATTTCCACAGTCACTTTAACTCAAACACATGCTATAACTCACAATGATTCACGCACTTTACTTACGACTTGACTCGATTATCTGTCTATCTCTTCAATCTCCAGTTATTCATATATATATATCGTCACTTCTCACCGGTCTTATATATACGAAATAGAGGGCGCCTGGAGAACACTCGAGGCTTCACAAAGAGACATGATCTTTCTAGGATCTTGTGACGTGTTACTAGCGTCACATGACTTCTGCTGTCATAACAATATACTAGTAGTATTAAAATAACATAACATTTTGGGACAACATGAGACCTATTGGTCCATCTCAGCTGTTCCATCTTCTATACTAAATTAAATCTATTAATAAATAAATTTTAAAAAATCTTAAAGCCAGCCCATATCATTCATTTAGTTGTCAAGCTTTCTCTTAAACACACTTAAATTTACTGCCTCCGCAACATCCAAAGGCCAACCACCATGTTAGAAGAATAAAACTGTCTTAGCTGAAGATGTCTCCTACCCTGTCAAAATTTGTGTTTTCCCCTAGTCCTACTATTCTCACTGTGAAGTATGAAAAAAAGATGATGCATTAACACTATCAATTCCCTTTATAACCTTAAACACCTCAAAAAGAAAACAGTTTGAGAGATTTCAACCTCTACACATATGACAACCCATCCATCCCAGGCACCATTCTAGTAACCCTTCTATGAACCCTTTCCAACAACTCAATGTCTCTTCTAAAGTAAGGAGCCCAAGAATGAACACAATATTCCAAATGTGGCCTAACCAGTGATCTATACAATGAAATTATAACCTCTTTAGACATGTATTCAATATTTCTGTACATAAAACCTAAAATTCTATTTGCCCTACCACTACAAACAGCACACTGCTTGGATTGCTTTAGAAATTGATTGACTATTACACCAAGAACACTCTCTTTCATGACACTGTTAAGGTTATTCCCATCCAAATTATGATAACTCGCATGCACTATCTTGCATTTATTATAATTAAAACCCATTTGTCATTTATTTGCCCAACTCACTAAATGATCTATATCCTTTTGTAAATCAGCAGCATCTTCTTCACAGCTAGCAACACCCAAGACTTAATGTCATAAGCAAATTTAAGCAACTTATTAACCATTTCTTCATCTATGTCATTGATGTAAATCAAAAAGAGCAAAGGTCCTAAGACTGAGCCCTGAGGTACCCCACTTTTGACATTAATCCAGTTTAACTGAACTCCATTTGTAAAAACCCTCTGCTTTCTTCCATCCAGCCACTGTTCTGTCCAATTAGCTACCTTATCCCCCACATCTATAGAAATAATTTTTTTTACAAGCCTTTTATGTGGCACCTTGTCATATGCTTTCTGAAAATCGAGATACACCAAATCTACACTCTTACCTTCATCTACATAAGAATGTCAAAAGGTTTGTAAGGCAAGATTTTCCCTTAGTGAAACCATGTCGACTATTCAATAAAATTTGTTAAATGGCTTTGCAAAGCATCTTTCATCAGACGTTTCAAAACTTTTCCCACAGCTGATGTAAGACTAATGGGTTTATAATTACTGGGACACTTTTTATCATCTCCCTTGAAAAGAGGAGTTACATTAGCTAACCTCCAGTCCTCTGGTAACTGCCCACTATTCAAGGACTGACCAGAAATAGTAGCAAGTGGCTCACTTATCCAATCTTTAACCTCCTTCAAAACCCTTAGGGAATTATCTGGCCCAGGAGCCTTATCTTTCTTTAAATTTTCAAATTTTTTTCTTAACCAGCTCAGAATTAATATAGTCATCTTGTTCAGTTTTGTTTCCATCAATCATCTGTTCAAGATGTGGAATACTGCTTAAATCTTCATTAGTAAAAACTAGAAAAGCAAAATTTAATAACCTAGCCATCTCATAATCATCAGATATGAGCCTTCCTTTATCCTCCCTCAAGGGTCCTACCCCCATCCTAACATTTTGTTTACTCTTAATGTATTTAAGAAATCCTTACTGTTAATTTTTACAGTTTTAACCAACCTTTTCTCATATATCCTTTTTGATGTCATAATTTCCCATTTCACTTTTTGATCTTCTATAAACTTCTAAATTTTCTGTCATACCAGTCAATCTAAATTTCATAAATTTATGATGCTTTGTTTTAATTTTATCTCTTATACTCTTTGTGAGCAAACCTGGTTATTTACTTGCAGCTACCCTTTTCTTTCTATAAAGAATATGTT
>NW_013666499.1:393679-403946 GCF_000517525.1 Limulus polyphemus
ATAATTCTTGTTGCATCCCTTCAAAATTTGCTTTTTTGAAATTTGTAACCAAAATATCACCCATTAAAACACCCATAATTATAACTTCATTAACAGCTGAAATCTTATTATCATTGTAAAGTTTCTCACTAATTTCATCAGTATCATTTGGTGGTCTCTAACAAATTCCAATTAAAAGCCTTTTCCTTTTATATCCACTAATAGAAACCCAAATGGATTCAGTCTCCTTGCTATTATCTTTAATATCCTCAACTTCAACAGGATGTAACTCACATTTTACACATAGAGCCACTCCTCCTCCCCTATTAAATAGCATGTAACCCTGTATTTCAAAGAAATTTCTATTATCAATATCATCTGTGTTTAACCATGTTTCAGTTATTCCCATTATATCAAAATCCTTAAACAATGTAAGGTTTTCAATATTATAGGGAACAAGTAGCATTAAATAATGTAGTCCTTTGTGTATGATGGTTGTAGATAAATTAATGACAATTCTGTTTTGATTTTACGCCTTTCTAGCTAAGGTTCAAGAAGAGATAGAAAGAATATTTGAAATAGCTCGAACATTACAGCTTGTTGTGTTAGACTGTGATACAATAAACCACCCCTCCCAGCTTGCCAAGACGTCCTTAGCACCCATTATTGTCTATCTCAAAATATCTTCTCCAAAAGTAAGTGTGGAATATTTTTTATGCTAATTTTTGTATGTCCAGACATTTTCTTGTTCAATAGTGTGTATCACCAATGTTATTTGGTTTGATGTTTGGTAAATCCAAGCATTTTCTTGTTCAACAGTGTGTTTAATCAATATTATTAGTATATCAGGTAAATTCACAAAATTTATTTCTTAGCAGTATGATCGACTGGAAATATTGCTATATTTTGTATGTTCATACTTCTTCTGTTGATCCAGCCACATGTCCTATTTACATTATTAATATATTTTGTAAACTTACAAGATTTTTTTAGTTCAACAGAATGATTTTCTAACAGTGTACTACCATGTTTTTAAATGTAGAAAATGTTCTTTTGGATCAATAGCATGATCTATTACACTATTATAATGTTTTTTAAGTTCATATATGTACTGTATCCCAGTTTTTGCATCAATTAAGATGTTTATAAGTCCTCATCAATTTCTATAGATTTACAGCTAGTGTATTAATGACTCTGTTGTACAGCAAGTGTATTATCTATTTGTAAGTATTTATAACATAATTATTTGCTTTGAATATTAGTAAAATAGTATTATGTTTGTTTTGTGTCATAAATTTAATTTTCATTTATGAACTTTGTTCATTGTCTGAAATTGTGAAATGATTCACTTAGATGTTACAACTATTGTATTTTCTTTGCATATTTTTGGTGTATAAATCTAATTGTTTCTTAAATGATGACATTTGTATATTGATTGTTGTGTGTCTTGACAAAATGTGATTATGCATACTTTAGATCCTACAGTAGTTGTATGCTGTTTATCATAGGTCCTTCAGCGATTAATCAAATCTCGAGGAAAGTCTCAAAGTCGAAATCTAAATGTCCAAATGGTTGCAGCAGAAAAGTTAGCTCAATGTCCTCCTGTAAGTGTACAAGCTAGTTCCTTTTGTAGCTGTATATATTCTTTTTTAAAAGAAAAATACAGATCTTCCTGTAACTGTTTTTCTTGATTATTTAAGGGAAAGTAAACTCATTTTGTACCTATTTACCTTCTTTCTATTTCTTTAAGAAAAAGATAGTTTCACTTATAACTGTTCATATTCTATCTTTAATAAAAAGTTAATTCATCTTTTAATATTTCTTCTTAATCCTTAAATAAAAAGCTAGCTTCTCTTATAACTGTTCATCTTGTTTGTTAATAAAAAGTTAGCTCCTCTTGTAACTTGCAAAAGTTAGTTTATCCTCTGAACTTTAACAATTGTTAGTGTATACTGATTACACTATATACATAGATAAGTATTTTTTTCACTTCAACTTCACAATGATTTGGGTAAAATCACTAAGAATGAATATTCATACTGTTTTAGATTTCACAAACTCTGACATTTATAGAGCATTAATTTTTTTCAATTAAAAATAGCTTAATTAATCTTTTTAAAAGTTTTAATCCAGAAATACACATGAGAAATATTCTTAGATTACATCTTCAAAATGAATTAATACTACACATAAATTCTTTGACTTGGAATCTATCTTATTTAATTTTTACAAAACTCTCTCTCAAGGTTACAAAATTTTCTTATATAGATGAAACAAATAAGCAAAATCACAAATTTGAAATTCAACTTAAAAAGTTCTTCATCAACTACAGTAATTTTCTAAATTCTTTTCAAAAAGGGATTTTGAGGAGGGAAACAATTTTTACCACCAAGTAAAAAAAAAAAGAAAGAAATCTGATTAACTGAACATTTAACTTAAGTTCTTAACATCATTCCTCTGGCTCATGTTTCTGATTGGTATCCAAACCTATCCTTTATTATATTATTTGTTTTAGAATTGTTCATTTCTAAGATTTTTTAAAACCCTCATACTCTTATTTTTTGTGACTGTAAATTAGTTTTCTAAAATGTTTCATGTTACTTACTTTTGTAATTTTCATTTTGACGAACCATTTTAATGCTAAAAGAAGTGTTTGTCAGTGCACCATTTTATCTTTTGGTTTCAGAATGACCTTGTAAACAGTAGTTTTTAACATCATTATTCTGATGTCATGTGTTAATAAAATATATTGGTTAATACTTATAACCATGTATAGTTTCTTTATCTTGTACCATGTCTTTGTTCTCTAAGAAAGAGAAAACAAGTTTATGGTTCATTGTTTTGTAGAACTAAAATGAAAATAGTCAGATGTTGGAATAGTTATAGCTGCTGCATTTATTTCTGTAGGAAATGTTTGATGCAATACTTGATGAGAATCAGCTAGAAGAGGCATGTGAGCACCTGGGAGAAATACTGGAAGCCTATTGGAAAGCTCTACATCCAGTAGAGAAAGCACCTCCTCCAACTGTTCCTCGTCCTATTCCCTCCCCTCGGCTGGATCCAACTACAGGAAATACTGGTCTGATGAGACATAATTCTACTCCACCAATTCGATTCAGATCTCATGGTGACAGACCACGTACAAGAATTACAGATGAGGTATGATATTTAATACAGTCTGTGCTTCTCTTTGTGAAAAGATCACAGTCAGAATGGATATGGAAATTTATTTAGTAACTTGCAATTGCCCCCCAGTGGCATAGCGGTATGTCTGCAGACATACAATGCTAGAGTCAGGATTTCGATACCTGTGGTGGGCAGAACACAGATAGCCCATTGTGTAGCTTTATGCTTAATTACAAACAAACAAAACTTGCAGTCACTTCTTTATATTTGATTGATTCATGAAACTAAAGAACAACTTGCTGCACATTAATCTTAACTGAAGAAATTCTTACTGTCGCAACCCTTTCAGCATGAAGTGTGTACAAAAATGGTTTCCTGTTTTGAGATGCAAAGGGTCATTAGTATGTCAGTATCTGACTATAATCATTGGAAATATACAAATGAATTTTAAAAACCAATAGCTTATATTTCATAATAATTCATGCTAGATATTTTGCAAAATGCCAATTTTCATTCACATACTCAATTTTTTTAGCTTTTGTCTCCTGATATGGATCAACATGCCATGTTACCGAGGTCTCACGAGATGCAAGAACATCAGGATATAGCATCCCCCTCTGGAAGTCGCCCCCACCGAAGTGAGTATAACCGACCTTTGGACTGGCCAGATGACCATGACCCTTATTTGGACTTTGGACCGATGGACAAAATGCTCGTTATGGGAAAAGCACATAGCCCTCGGTCTGAGCAGGTCAAAAATGCAAAAGATTATGACTCTCAACACCAACAAGAGGAGTATGACAAGCAAGATCATCATAGAGAACAGAGACTTTCTGATTATCCAGTGAATGGGGTGTAGCATACTAGCAACATTTGGAACAAGATGCCCAGTGAAAGAGATGTCTCATTTATCCAGTAAACAAACAGCAAGTGCTATTATGGGTAGTATGAAACGTTGAGCTAAGTAATGTCTTATGTCCTGTTAAAATGTAGTACCAGCTCTATGGCTACTAACAGATCAAAAACATCTAATTATGTAGTAAACACTGTTTACCTTCTTAAACATACTAACAAACTGGTTACCATACTAGCACACTGATATATCAAATATTTATTAGATGTTTTTACTTTCCTTACAAAAACACACATGTACTAAATATGTGATAAAAATTCTCATTAACCTTATAAATACAAATATATAAGTACATATATTGTCTGTTAAATACCTTTAGTAGTCTTATAAATATTAAAAACACAGGTATAACAACACAGCTATACTAGTTATTTAAGGAACACTGTTAGTAATGTTTCACAAACTAACAAAATACAGTTATACAAGATATGTGGTAAACATTGTTACCACTATTGTACCCACTAAAGATACAGGTATACTTAAACATATAACAAACAGGTTTTTACACACTAAGTATACATGAATATACCAAATATTTGTTGTAACTTATCACCAGTTTTACACAAACTGACCTTCATGACTGGTATCTAGTAAAATAAGCTTTCACACACACACACACACACTAGCACAATGTAAAGCCATAAGATGTCTTTTAAAAATTGTCACCAGTTTCACAAACACTAAAAGAGCACATAGACTGTTATATATATTAATGATTTTGCCAGTCTCACATACACAAAGTACAGATATATGAGATATCTATTAAATATTGCGTATAGCCTTACACACAAACAAAAGAGAATTATACCAGATATTTAATATATTTCGTAACAAGCAAAATAACTGTAATAATTAATAATTCTGTTTCTTTCTAATTCTATTCAAGTCGTTTATTTATAATCTTAGTACCTTTAATGATAAGAAAATGTAGAATATGTGGTTAAGAAGAAATATTGGAAGGATCAAACAAGAGATGTTCCATCATCAATGAATATCATCAAGTGATGTTTTAATGCCATGCAACAAACATACAAATCTGTAATGTGGCATAACTTAGGAGTACAGAAGACTGACTTTATTATTTACATGTAGGTAATGGTCAAGTTGTGTGTATCAACATAAAATTGTGATAATTTGGTTTAATCATATGAGTTAAGAGATGAATTGAAAATTGGAATTGTCAGGTTTGTTTTTGCAACAGAAGTTTTCTAATTTTAAAACTGTTGAATTATGTAACATACAATATACACAAAGTGACTGGATTTGTTTGGTATGATATGAGGTTGTTATTTCAAAACAACAATTAAATATGGTTCTTTAGGACAATGACATTGTATATATTTTGTAAAATTGTCTTTCTATCACCTCTATGAGATATATTTGTATGTTCATGTCAGGATCCAGTATGAAGTAGCAGTGGAACAAAAGTTTATACATTTTCTTATGGAATTATACAATAGTTTATACAAGCTTACTTGTGAAGCTTGCATGATTGCTTCACGTTAGAATCACCACCTTCTTAATACAAATTAATCAGAGTCATTCTGGCAAAGCCCACAAGTAAGGAGCATACCATTGAAACCTTACAATAATCCTATGATTGGATAAGTTTGGCATGTTTAAAGTCACAGCTTCCATGTCCAGCTGTGTAGTAGATGATTTCTCATGTATATTTAGGCTCAGTAATTCTTTACTTCAGTTTTTGTAAATATATATATATATATACATATATTAGTGATTCACTTATTTCTCCATGTTGTGTGACATTGAAAACTTGTTTTCCTAGTAAGTTCTTAACCTGACAAGGAGAAGGCATGTGTGAAAAATGTCTAGATCAATGTCGGCTATTGGTATGTGCTCTTATAGGATATTTCAATTAAGACATGGCTGTTCACATGTAAAGTCATGTAATATATTATTTCAGAAGAGCTCACTCCATTGACTTTATGTGGTACTTTTCTGAATACTGACCTAGTAAGAAAATATTTATAAAATATCCATTGATATAGACTTACTTTTTTCAATGCTTATTTTTATTACATAGTAAAGAGAGCACTCTCATTAGAATAAAACATTGTACACTTTGTATAAACTGTTACAGTCATCACATGAACTATAGGTTCAAAGCTAGTCCTTGATAAGGACAATCAAAACCATGTTACTCAGTCTGTTCTTCAGGAACAGAAAATCACCTTCTTTAAATTAAGGTTTCTTCCTTATTGATTGGTAGTGATAAACTAAAAGAAACTATTATGGTCAGCAGCTTTAATGTGTACTGAATGTTGCATGATTTTTTTCAGTTTTATTATAGATCAGTTGTTTGTAAGGTTTGAATAAGATAACTTAGAGCAGAATGTTGCTTATTGTTTTGTCTGTGGTTATATCATTTTATATATAAATGTCTCTTACGAGATGAACTCGTGCTTTATAAAGTCAGCTTAACAAAATTCCAATATAGCTAGGTATAAATTTGAAACCATTTGATCTTCTACAACTTTTCCTCCATTATTTATCCTGGAAAAAACTTCTGTTCACATTAAATAACTTTATCCTTGTGTTCATTGTTCGCATTAAATAACTTCTTTAATATCTTATATTCATTGTTCACATTAGGGACATTCTTTTTTGTTTTGCTTATAGTCATTCATAACATTACTCCAGTGTCTTTGTACTCTTTAAATATGCATTGATACAATATTCATGGTGGAGGAGCATTTTAGGTACCTTTATATTCATTATTCATATTGTTAAAACTACTGTATCATAAAAAATATTAATTATTCACAGTTTCAAGTTTCTTCCGTATCCTTACATTTATTGTTTATGTTGTAAAACTGCTGCAGAGTCTTTATGTTTGTTATTCACAATGGAGAACTAACTCAGTATCATTATGTTCATTGTTTACATTGGAAACTTCTTTGAGTTCTTGTATTCACTATTCATTAGTCAACTACTCTGGTGACTTTACACTTATTTTTTCATTGGGGAAAATATTTTGTAATGTTGTATTAATTATTTTAATCTGAAAACTTCTTTACAATTATTATATCCATTGTTTATATTGATAAAAGTTTTAGGTATTCTTATAATTATTATTCACATTGGAAAAGTCCTTTGGTGTCCTTATATCCATTGTTCAAATTTAATACATTCTTTAGTATTTTCATATTAATTGTTCATTTTGAAGAACATCTTTATTATTCTTATAAAAACTACTTCAATATTCTCAAATTAAATGTTTACATTGGATAAGTTCTTTAATCTGGTTATATTATTTTTTTAAATTTGATGACTTCATAGATACTATATTCATGGTTCACAAAGAAAAGCTTTGTAGTATTCTATAAAACCACTACTCACATTGAAAGAAATACTTTGATATTGTTACACTAAATATTTTACACTGGCAAATTTCCTCAGTATCATTACATTCATTTTCTTGTATTGTTCAGATTGACATAGCTATAAATATTTACTGTTTGCCTTAGAAGAATCATTTATTTATTTATCCTTATATTTGGTGTTTACATGTAAGAATTCTCTGTATTTTTGTAAACATTTAAATACTTATTCAAGATTACAGTCATAAATTTTTCTTTTTAATCTAACCATCTGCACCATCAGTTTATTTCTTGACAGAGTTAAAACTTTTGCAGCACACTTGTACTGACTGTTTATGTTGGAACACTTGTTTGGCATCTTCACATTCAAAGAACTATTTTTTCATTGTTAACTTTAAATATATATTTTCATATTCTGATATCTGTTTGCAGTTTATTAAACTCTCTTAATGTCTCGATTTAGTTTGGAAGAAAATTTTTTGTTGCATTCAGTGTTAGAATAGAAAGAATTATTTTTTTTGTCCATATGTAAATCTATATTATTTATTCATTGCTCAAATTGTCAGAAAATTCTAAGATGGATTTATACTCACTGATCTAAGATAACTGCACAGTGTTTGTGTATCCTGAAATTCATTATTCACATTGGAATATCTTCATTGGCATCTTTGTACTATGTTTCACTCTTAAGAAGAACCTGTTTATCCTTATAATTATCATCACATAAATTATTCCGTTATCTTTGTGTGTAATGATCGTAGTTCAGGAAGAATTTGCATTAGAAGAATTAGTATTATTCTAACATCCAAATTCTGTTCACTTGTAGAGTATGTTTAATAATCATGTGAAGAAAACTGATTCCTTACCATTGAATACACCATTCACTTGAAAATATTTTCTGTATTTATGAACATTTGCTGCTTACACTGTTAAACACACACTCTGAACTGTGAGCTTCCCGTTATCTCTTTAAGAACTGACAATTCTCATGCTCTTCATCATATATTGCTGTATGACAAATATTTTTAAGAAAAAACCTTTCTGTCTCCATACACTTGCCTTTTAAAAGACAAATACACTTCAGTACAACCCATTTCTTCATTGCTAAAAATGTATTTTTTACTCATATTTCATGTTATGTGAAACCCACTTTTCTCTGCAAGGATATTAGTATGTTTGACTATACTCACAGCTTAATTATTAAAATTTTGGACAATATTATATCATTATTATTAAGGATGGATAACAGTTTGTTCCTGATATGCACATTGTAGGAAAGGGGAGAGAGTTTAGTGGGCTTATAGAATGACTTATGAAAGTGATTCCTGATTTTAGTTTAGAATGTTAACACACACTGTCAGTAGTGTTATGGTTGTTGCATGTTTGTACAGTATAATTTTTTACAATCATGAGAAATATGTTGGTTTACAGTTTGGTACATAAACATAGAAGTGGGTTTGTAGAATACGTTGCAAACACTGGAGTCTTACAGATTTCCAGAATTACACAAACAAATATAATAATAACAACCTCTAAATCCAGAATGTGCCCATGTACCTTTTCGTACTTAATATTTCGATTTAAACATTCCTCAGGAGCGATAGCCCATTACGCCATAACTACGGATAAGTACACTATTAAACTAAAGTTTGGACCAAACTACAACAATCAAGCCTAATCAAGCACAGTTTCTCATTCCATAAAGGCACGTATCTTATTAACAGTAAAATCTAACATTCTTGAACTGATATTGTATTAACAAAGCATATTAACAATAACGAATGAATAATACTTGTATATCAACAAGTAAACTGGTAAAATCATACGATTAATAAATGTTTTACTTTAAACTCTGCATAATAAACAAATACAGGCATATAGAAATATATACCCGGCCAGATATTCGGCTCCGGCCGGGTATTGGGCTACCCGGTAATACTCGGCTCCGGCGGAGTGTCGAAGCTAGGCATCTAAGCCCTAATCTTTGTAGCAACTAACGTGGTACAGTCAATAATTGGTTTAGTTATAAAAAGAAAAAAAAAGTGTTCCGAGCAACAAAAACAGACCGCCCGCTGAAAGTCGGGGGATTCAATAAACAATAGGGGTTTGAGAAGTTGGGGCTAGGCATTTAATGTTGAAAGTAAAACTTGAATGTTCTGTTGGTGATTATTGGGTTAAATGTAATAAACGTCAATTTTGTTTTTGTTTCTAATTTTTGTGTATGTTTTTTGGTGTGTTTTTTTTGGGGGGGGCAAGAGGAGAACCCGGTTCCGACCGAAGCTTAGTGACCGGGTATCCGGACCCTGTATTCGGCCAAATTTGACTACCCGTGCATCCTTAATATATATAGTAATAATATACAATCATATATCAATATATACATACAGTAATACCAGTGTCTATAATAACATTTAAGAATTCATGGTGACACAAAATTCAAACATCCCATTCACTTAGATTTAGAAACACAATCGACATCCCTACACTAACTTGGTGTCTAAGTTAATAAAGGTCAACCTTTATATTTATTAATTTTAGGATTGTCCTTCTGAATTAAAATTAATTCTGTAATTTTACGATCTAGATCCTAAAGTCAGAGATGTTTTCCTTTTGCACTATCTCATGTTCTTCAATGCAAGTTAAGAACTAGCGTTATTTTTAATTAAACTTTGAAGTCCCTCGCGTGTTCTCATATTCTGTCGTGACGTCCGCTACTTAGTCCTACATGCGTAAATTATCATTTCCCACAGATGGCTTGATATACAAAATATTATTATATTAAGACACCTATTAATCATATGATTTTACAGTTTATCCGTTCATATAGATGTATTATTTATTTATTACAGTTAATATGCATCGTTTAAACAATCTGTAATTCAAGAATATCATTTAAACAACTTTGTGC
>NW_013666500.1:0-2186 GCF_000517525.1 Limulus polyphemus
ATCTGGTTAGTTGGTATAAAGTATCACTTGGTATCTATCTGGCTAGTTGGTATTAAATATCACTTGGTATCTGGCTAGTTGGTATTAAGTATCACTTGGTATCTATCTGGCTAGTTATTACCAAGTAACACTTTATACCTAGTTAATTGGTATTACGTATCAGTTGATTTCTGGGTATTCAGGAAATTATCAATTTGCATTTTAAACTCTTGTAAGGTGCCGGCCATTACTGCCGACGGCAATTCATTCCCTTAGCTAATCATCCTGTTAGAAAAATAATACTCTCTTGACTGTAGCCTAATCTGTCTTTTTTTAAATTTCAAGCATGTGTCCTCTCGTTCTTTCGTTTTTAGCGTATATCACAAAGAAATCAGAGGCCCTTAGGTAATATTGTAAACTGCAGCAAGATCGTCTATTACTCAAGGTAATATTGTAAACTGCAGCAAGATCGTCTATTACTCAAGGTAATATTGTAAACTGCAGCAAGATCGTCTATTACTCAAGGTAACATTGTAAACTGCAGCAAGATCGTCTATTACTCAAGGTAATATTGTAAACTCAGCAAGATCGTCTAGTACTCAAGGTAATATTGTAAACTTCAGCAAGATCGTCTATTACTCAAGGTAATATTGTAAACTTCAGTAAGATCGTCTATTACTCAAGGTAATATTGTAAACTTCAGCAAGATCGTCTATTACTCAAGGTAATATTGTAAACTTCAGTAAGATCGTCTAGTACTCAAGGTAATATTGTAAACTTCAGTAAGATCGTCTATTACTCAAGGTAATATTGTAAACTTCAGCAAGATCGTTTATTACTCAAGGTAATATTGTAAACTTCAGTAAGATCGTCTAGTACTCAAGGTAATATTGTAAACTTCAGTAAGATCGTCTATTACTCAAGAGAAAATAAGGTAGGAGATCTTAACTTATTCCTAAAAGATAACCTTTCCATCCCCTGAATCATTATAATAGCCTCCCTCTGAACCCGCGATACTAATGATTGAATTCTACAAAATAATATAACAAATAGCAGTAGTTAAACATTTTCAGCCTAACTAAAAGGTAAAAAACCGGTATTTAAAACTAATCATCCATCTATATTTCAAACTTCCCCATTTTCCTACTGTTTCATGTGAAATCAAATAACAGGCAAGGTTTGCAATTATATCACTGACTATTCATAGTTACAATAGCTATGACTAGATGGCAACACTGTTAACGGAGAGCTACTATATACACTGTGCTCAGTATCATACATACGACTGATGATCGCTCATATCTTGTCGCTAGAACATTAATTCATTGCTCCAGGGGTAAAGTGACATAGTAAACCTTATCATCAGAGAAGCACACTTGCATTGGGAGCTCAAGAGGAAGCGAAATTGAATGTATGGCAGAAAATTATTTAAAAAAATATATTTTTCATGCAACAACTGTGCAACTTGGACTATCTGCATGGGACATGGTTTTAAATAAAGTTAATAAAACGAGACATCAACGTTTTTTACTTGCACAATAATTTATTTGTAAAGTTTAAAAAATATAAGTTAAAAGAAAATTTTAAAAATTCTACATGTTTCAGTGGAAATAGTTATCTTCAGGAGAATAAACCGAGAAGTACACATGAAGTATCTTATAAACCTAATGTACATATATAATTAACATGTTTTTACAGTGGCGCCATTTACAAAAATGATTTCCAAAAGTTTACTTTCGTGGCTCCAGGGCCTAAATCTATATTTATATTAATTTTGTTTTGAACAATTTCTAAGGATTCTTTTGTGTTTAGTTCATCTTTTTCCGTTACCTGTTTAAGTATTTTAACATTATCCCAATCAATAACATATATAGAATTCTCCACATATTCTGCCAAAGCCGATTCGCCCGTTTTTAATTTATCCATCGCATTTTGACGTTCTTTTACCCTAAATTTTAAGTTCCTACTTGTCTGTCCAGTATAACTTTGACCACAAGTACATTAAATTTTATATACACCACATTTATCTTTTAATTCAATTTTATCTTTCAAACCATTAATCATATGACATAATATCAATTGAGGAGTAAATATTACTTGGTAATTCATATTTTTCCTAAACACATTACCTATTTTTATTGACCATGGTGAAACATGAAGTAAACATATTCATTACCTATTTTTATCGACCATGGTGAAACATGAGG
>NW_013666500.1:3186-25144 GCF_000517525.1 Limulus polyphemus
TGTTTTGTAAAAATGTGTACGCTATAGATTAATATTACTGTTTTCTAAAAATGTGTACACTATAGATTAATATTACTGTTTTGTAAAAATGTGTACACTATAGATTAATATTATTGTTTTGTAAAAAATGTGTACACTATAGATTAATATTACTGTTTTATAAAAATGTGTACACTATAGATTAATATTATTGTTTTGTAAAAATGTGTACATTATAGATTAATATTAGTGTTTTGTAAAAATGTGTACACTATAGATTAATATTATTGTTTTATAAAAATGTGTACACTATAGATTAATATTGCTGTTTTGTAAAAATGTGTACACTACAGATTAATATTATTGTTTTATAAAAATGTGTGCACTATGGATTAATATTATTGTTTTGTAAAAATCGACATTTTTAGACAGTGCTCAAGGTACACCAATGTTTAACACAGTGCTCCCCTTACAGTCAGTTATGAAGTTGTTCATACAAACTACAACAACTGTTCCATATATATTATTTTATACATCATTTAAATTCCATTTAAATACAGGATTTTGAGCACTATTTGAACTATTAGGCATTAGATAAATGGTTTTCAATATTACTGTCTTCTTGGCTAATGTTAGAAGTTCACCGTTTCGTACTTTCAAATACTTAATCTGCTTGGATGTTTGCCTTTTCATTTACTAATTATCACTACTGTGAAAAGGTAGTTTTGCAGACTAGCATAATTTTTAAGAACACGCACACACATATGTACGTTCACATTCTAAATATTGCCACAAATTACTGATTCGCATCAATAACATGGATGTAGATTGAGCGCAAGAGTTAAACTGGCTTCACTCTCCCTTTCAACGTCCTTATTATATGTTGTGCAATGTTACAAAGAAGCATGTCCCTTCTGCTTTCAACATCCAGTTTATCAATAGGAGTCACTACTTGCTTTAGTAGTGAGGATAAGGGGACTAGAGCGAGCCATCCGCAAGAGGTGGGAAGTAAGCAGGAGAGGGGTGATTTTATCAAGCTTTACAGTTGTCTCTGATTTCGTTACGGTAGGAGGACACAGCGGTTAGAATTGCATATTAATCTTCATACAAAGGCTGCGTTGAATAACACCAATGTCAACTATGTTTGATGTTCAACCTCGGGTTTCGCAAAATGGACCGTTCTTCATAAAAAGTGCATTATGTGTGTTTTCTCACAGGAAAATATTATCAACACTGCAGCTCCATCTCTCTGATTCATGGACACAGAGAAAATAAAACAAAAATGAAATTAAGAGCAGAAAGAAAAAAAACAAACCTCAATCAATTCGTTTACATATGGTTTTTATTTAACTGTTTTATTTCAATAAAGAAGAATTACACGAAACTGAGCAGTGCAATCTCACAGTTTAGAATCTAAGTCATGCTCACTGTGTTTACAGTAAGGTGTTCATGGTGTAAAAAACGACTTCCAATATATTTTAAGCTATGTATCATATTCTGGGTGTTAACAAATTACTACTCCAATATTACTCACACCTTTCTTATAAGTCAAAATGCATCGTACTAACAATGTTCCTTCATCTACTCTTGTTTTAACTATAGATTATATACAGCATGTTAACAATGTCTCATCTTCCATTCTTGTTTTAAATATATATTATATATGACATGCTAACAATGCTACTTCAGCTACTCAATTCTAATGGTAGGACAAGGGGACAGATTTTGACAACGTAGGAGTCATCTTCAGCTAAAACAGCTTTATTTTTCTAACATGGAGGTTGGACTTTGGAATGGGTTGTCTTCAAATGTGGTATAGGCAGTTAATTTCAAGGAGTTTAAAGAAAAGCTTGATAAATATTAGAATGATAAGGGCTAATATTGTGGGTTTTATTTTTGCTCTAAAGTTTAGTTTAATGGATAGGATGGTCTAAATGGAACAATAAACTGACTCCTTGTTAGGCTTGCATTATATATATGTATAAATATACAGCATGCCAACATGGTTTCACCTCCTATTCTTGTTTGAACTATAGATTATGTACAGCATGATAACAATGGTCTGTATAGTATCGTGTTATAACTGAACATTATTTACAGAATGATAACAATGTCTCGTCTCCTATTCTTGTTTTAACAAAAACTACTCGTGTTTTAACTAGATTATATATAGAATGCTAACAATGTTTCGTCCTCTACTGTTGTTTTAACTATAGATTGTAATACAGCATGCTAACAATGCTTCTTTTCCTACCCATGGTTTAATTATAGGCCATAGTTTACATGCTTACCATACTCCAAGTATTATCTATATTTTAACTATAGATAATATTGTGCATGTTAACAATGTTCCACATCCTTCCCATTTTCAGCTACATATTATACTTTGTTCTTTAATAATATTCCATGTCTAATCTCAGATCATATTCTACATTATTGCTGATATTTAATAGATAAACTCCTAGTGTTACCAAATTAGTTTTAGTCCAACTGTTCTAGAAAGTAACGACAAAAGGTAGTTAGGTAATGACTGATACACAAAAATTCACCCCACGATCTTACACTGGTTGAGTTATTCCCAATCTGGTGAGTTCACTATTATGAAAATAAGGCAGAAAATTTTACAATGCTTAAAGAACCAGTTCGTTTGTTTATTTCATAATTTTCGTGCAAAGCTACACACAGAGCTATCTGTGCATAGCCTTTCCTAAGTTTCATCTGACAGAGTAGAGGAAAGCCAACAACGCCCACCGCCAACTTTTGGAGTATTTTTAGCTGACCGAATAGTAGGATTTTTCTGGTACTATTATGGTGCATCCAGGGTTCTAAAGTGTGGTGAGTATTTATGAAAAATTTGGACAAGAAACATGAATTCTTGGATTCAGAATCCCAACTCGCTACCCACTAGGATAGGCCGAACTCTTTTAAAGAATCTAATGTAAAAATATATCTTTTTTTTTATTCTAAATTTTTCTTTTGACGAGAAATGACTTTGAAGTAAAAAGTAGCCACTAAGGAATTCGCAAGAAACAAAAAAAAACAAAACAACAACAACAAACAAAAAACCGTTGATTTTCCACGCTCTTGTTATGGAGAAGTAGTATATTCAGAACGTGCTCCTCTTTTTGGAATATTGAACAAATTTCTTTATTTATGTGTATGCGGAGAGGATTTTTTTCGTCCAAGATTATGGTGCCCGAGATAGGTGAATAAACAAATACACTAAAGGCCTTAAGAAGAAAGTTAAAAAACGGTATGTGATGTAGATCTGTGCATAACAAAACTTTTTCCCAAGGCAGCTATGTTGCTATAACGAGTTAATTTTTGTATAAATGTGTACCTGATATACCTTTACCGTTTTAAACCAAAAGTTTATAATTACCCGATGGAAAAGGTTTTTTATTGAAACTTTTTTTTTCGTAAAGTGTGATGTTTGTCAAATACCTGCAAGTTACCAGCTTATCAGCTCAAATAATATCCAAAGTATCAGTGCTTCTGCCTGCGAAAAATAAAATAAGATTTTTGTTTTTCTAGAATGTATTTAGATGGAAAATATCTTATTATAATTTGATGAAAATATTCAAGTATCTATAAACACACAACATATGTATAAGAGAGAGAGGGAGAGAAAGACAGACAGAACAAAAGAAACATAGAAAGCCTCAAGAAATAAAAAACAAAAACAAAGTGAACAATATATATATATATAATTTTGGCAATTTAGTTGGAGGTAATAGGCTAGATAAATGTGGTAAAGAAACCGTCAAGTGCTAGACCTTTACGTTAGGACTAGAAATGTTGAAAGACTAGGGCACTACGAAAAGAAATGACCAAATAAACAGGTGAAGCTAAGATAAGAGACGTTATTGACCAGGACACTATATATACATAAAGAATAAAGTAGATAACCGTGTAAAGATTTATGCCCTAACTAACTTCTATGGCCCCTCATGCATAGAAAGTGGTTGAGTTTTGATCTGACAGACAGAAACATATGATGAAAATTGGACCTCACAGGTATATAAAAGTCAGTGATTTGAGGGTGAGGAGCGCGTCAGGTTTACTTATCCTAAGAACCCGTGAGTGAAGGCAAATAAGAATATATTATAATATGCTAACCACGATCGATAGATGTACACTTAACCTGCTCTGTGGTAAGTTTTGAGTTCCTGTAATGTGATATCCGTTTTCATTATTCTGGTGAAACCTTTTGTGTGTGTGTGAAATTATGCTTTGTTTACGTAATTTTTACCCATCGAAGTCTAACAGACATTGGTCAAATAGTAAAACATAGCTTTATGTTTGTATTTTGTTGTTCGTTCGAAGTCTAACAGACAATAGTCAAATAGTAAAACCTAGCTTCATGTTTGTATTTTGTTGTTCGTTCGAAGCCTAACACACAATAGTCAAATAGTAAAACATAGCTTTATGTTTGTATTTTGTTGTTTGTTGGAAGTATAACGACAATGGTCAAATAGTAAAACCTAGCTTTATGTTTGTATTTTGTTGTTCGTTCGAAGTCTGACAGACAATAGTCAAATAATAAAACATAGCTTCATGTTTGTATTTTGTTGTTTGTTCGAAGTCTAACAGACAATGGTCAAATAGTAAAACATAGCTTCATGTTTGTATTTTGCTGTTCGTTCAAATAGTAAAACCTAGCTTCGTGTTTGTATTTTGTTGTTTGTTCGAAGTCTAACAGACAATAGTCAAACAGTAAAACCAAGCTTCGTGTTTGTCCTTTGTTGTTTGTTCGAAGTCTAACAGACAATGGTCAAATAGTAAAACCTAGTTTCGTATTTGTCTTTTGTTGTTTGTTCGAAGTCTAACAGACAATGGTCAAATAGCAAAACCTAGCTTCGTGTTTGTCCTTTGTTGTTTGTTCGAAGTCTAACAGACAATGGTCAAATAGTAAAACCTAGCTTCGTGTTTGTCCTTTGTTGTTTGTTCGAAGTCTAACAGACAATGGTCAAATAGTAAAACCTAGCTTCGTGTTTGATTTTTGTTGTTCGTTGGAAGTCTAACAGACAATGGTCAAATAGTAAAACATAGCTTCGTGTTTATATTTTGTTGTTTGTTCGTTCCAATGGCATCGTGTTCGCCAGCTCTCCTGTCGTGCAAGCATTTTAATCGGCTCAGAGAATCTTGGAATCTCGAGTTTCCAGTGAAGAGGAAGATTTTGTTACTCGAGTTTTGAACTTTGAAAAGATATGGTGGCATATGAGCGGTGCTTAACGTGCAAATTAACTATACTACATACACTGTTTCCGCGCCATGGTCAGTGGTTATTTTACCAATTTCAACGCTAAAATCTGGGGCTCGATTCCCCATGGTGATAAAGCGCAGTAGCCCATTGTAATGTTTTGCGATAAAACAACTACTACAAGAACTAAAACTGTTCTAAAAGTTTATGACGTTTCAAAGAAAATAATAATCAATTTTATTTTTGAATGAAATATTTATGTTTTTATATGAACTAAATCATTGTACCGTATTTCGCTCATACATCATCATGTGATTTTATGAACACTTCTAAAAGTTGGAATTATCGTTTTTACCACCTATCTACTTGAGAACGCGATAAACACAATACCATTAGATCGGAGCACATGTAGCCAACTTACGTGTAAATAATCTTGCGAGTTTCGTCACTTAACTATACTACATGAAAAGTAACAATACCTACTGTTATTTTTTCTATGTATTCTCAACCACCAAAGTTGGTTAACGTGGCGACGTGTAAAAAACAAACAAAGAAACGAAATATTCCAGCGAAACCGATATTAGATGGAGGCGGATCAGTGTTGCGAAAAAGGCTTAATTGTTAATTGCAGAAGAAACATTTTAAAGAATGATCCAGGAGAACATCCCTAATCCGTAAGATCAAATAAAATGATGTTATTTGTATCACCAATAAAAATCACTGGTTTCAAAGTGGTTGTGGTAAAAGAAAATAATATTACAAACATTGTTATATAATCATGAGCACTGAAAGTAGTCACGTGTTAACCACGTTATTTAATTATTTAGACACATCAACAGTACAGTCACGTTTTTTTGAAGAATAAGTAATCACAAACGTTGATCATAATTACTGTAATATGCCCTAAGGTTCGTTCAGTTCTGTCAAACAGCTTAGAAAACCTGAATCTGGAGTGGAGATAGTTGTCTACTTGGATCGTATCATTAAATTTTGAATCTTATGGACTTTTAAGGCTCACCCTTATGTCCACTCACATTCAATAACGATCAGATGTAGTATCTACACTGACGTTATACTAAAAAAGTGGAGGGTACATGAATATGTATTTATAAACGTTGAACCAAATGTTATTCAATATTACAAAATATACTTAGCAATATACTACCGGCAATTTCTTCATATGTAGAGTCAGTGTAGGTAATATCTATACTTTCTCACTAATACATTATCTTTGTGAGGTTAAAAAAAACTTCTGAAAATACCGAAAACAAAATAACCATTTAATGTTATATGACAATTTTTCTAAATTCCGTGGAATAAACTTGTTTCACACCACAAAAGCACAATTAAACACAGAGAAATGAATAACTTCAATAGAAAATAATGTTTCATTTATGTAATGTTACCTTTATGGTGAAGTAACTATTACAGGTGTCGCTCCAGGCAGAACTAACTCGGCGTTTTTCGTGTTCTGAAACGGGTGAGATAAAAAACACCTCCGTAACTTGATGATTTAAATTTGAAGACGAGGAGGTCACTTTTTAGAAAATAAAGTTTGGAGACGGCTTGAATGGGTAACGTATTTCTGTACATACATAGATATTCTTGTGTCTATGTAAACTACTCGTACCTAATGACAAAAACTTGTCGAAAAGTTGTACGTATGTAATAAAAGTCTCAAACCGTTTCCAAATTTTATTACCTACGTAATGTGTTAAATGTAGCGACTTAACGCCAAGAAAATTCCTATAGAGAATGCAGTACCGCGGGAAAACTAAAACTGCCAGGGTAGCGGACTTCACGATGTCACCTGGAGCTGGTTCTGAAGGATGGCCAAGTGCACGTGATCAATACGGGTATCAGAAAAAGTGGCAAAAACGTTGAAAAGCCTTCTGTCAGCACCAACTGTGAAATATGGCGGTTTCGTTCACGCTCTTGAATACCAAATAGCACATTTGTAATGTGTTGTCTTGTTCGTCTCATCGATACCAGAACACTGAAACAGCATCATACATGCGGAATGCAAAAACAACACGAAACTATCAAACAGCGAAGCTCAGCAACATTGCTTGAACTACTAGTTATGCTTTACAAAGTTTACTTTATGCTAAAATGAAAACAGTGATATCAAAAACTGGCATCAGTCTAGCAAGTGACAAGTAATGTTTGTAAAGACAATGGTAGATATACAGAGGATTTAATTGTAAAAAAATAATAATGTATGTAGTTGTAAAGAACAGTAAATAAAGACATTCGTTTACTCCATCCTTAAACTGTAGAGTGAAATAAATCCAGTGCGCACTCTTTCTTCTCAGATCAACTAAAATTGTTGTACTCTCGTATTTTCCCATATTGTATATGAATATATTTCAGTACGCTGTGACACTTGAGTTCTTCTGTTTATATATCTCAGTACTACGCCGTTACACTTGAGTTATACTGTTTATATATCGCAGTACACTATGACACTTGAGTTATACTGTTTATATATCGCAGTACACTATGACACTTGAGTTCTAATGTTTATATATCCTAGTATTACATGAAATTTGATTTCTACTGTTTATATATCCTAGTACTACATGACATTTGAGTTCTAATGTTTATATATCCCAGTACGCTGTGACATTTCAGCTCTACTGTTCATATATCGTAAAACACCACGAAACTTGAATTCTACTGTTTTTATATATTCCAGTACGCCATGACACTTGAGTTCTACTGTTTATATGTTCCAGTACGCCATGACGCTTGAGTTCAACTGTTTATGTATCGTAGTACTACATGACACTTGAGTTCTAATGTTTACATATCATAGTAATACATGACACTTGACTTCTGCTGTTTATATATCGCATTATTATATAGCGCTTGAGATATACTACTTATATGAAATAGTATTACAGGTCACCTGTACTCTACTGTACATATCTTCCCATACTATACGAACCGATATTCCATTGAGTGTTTTCTCTGTTACATAACGTTAGCCTTACTGTTCTACTGTCTGTAATTACCCGATCTACACAATATTTGTGTTATATTCTCTCTAGTTTCTGTGTTACATGACATTGATATTATATTTTGTATATTTTTCAGTATTACAGAACAGTTGGATTATTTTTTTTACTACAGGATATCCATGTTCCATCCTTTTATTTTTCATTCCATTTTCAAGAGATAAAAGGTTTTTTTATTTATCTAAGCTATTGATATTTATCCTACCATCATACTCGAAACTACATAAAAGCTTCTTCTTATATAGAACCTTCATCTCTAGAATATGTTCATTCAAGTGTTACAGCATTACTTTAGCACAAGCTTTTCGAAAAGTAACAGTGCCTTAAATGGTGTCGTGTTTTCCATATCTTAAACTTATGTTTTTAGTCTTATTGGATGTAGCTTTTGTTTTAATAAAACTTCATCAGGATTTAAAGATTCAAACCTCTATCAATCTTAAAAACCTCAACCATGTCCATCTTCTTCAAACCCATCGTTTCTTCCGTAAAAACACGCCAAGAGGTATAACCTATCAGTATGAGGTAATCCCTCGAAACTTGGAATCATCCAGGTAGCTCTTCTCTAAACCTTCTCCAAAAACTCTTTTTTTTAAAATGATCTCTGACACCACTTTATAGAGTGAAACGATGAACTCTTTCAACTTGCACTCAGTATCTCTACTTATACAACCGAAAGTACTGTTTGTATTATTATCATACGTGCGCTGTCCAAAATGTTTTACAGATTTTGCAAAATGTATGCCCTGATATTTTTTTCCTTATAAACTTCATCTAAACTTTCTCCTGCTATAATAATAAATAATATCATAACCAATAAGCCTAACCTCATTTTTATTGAAAGTATTAGCCCAGTCCAAATATCTCACGACACCGCTAGCTTACTTTCTAGAATTTATTGTATTTTATGAAATCTTTATTCTACTATAAATATAATCTATTATACTATACAATATTCATGTTCTACTATCTTTAATTTACCGAATTACACGACACCCTTATTCTAGTTCCTTGGAAATTGGAATCTAGGAAATATTTCGTTATTCAGTTACAATCAGGAATGTTTATCACGATTTCTTTTGTAAATATTCTGCACTTAGTTTTTGTCTTTGTAAAGAGAATAATCCTTCAGTTTATCCTTGTCTTAGCTTAAGGATTCATGTTTCAATGGTTATTCTAGAGAGCTTATATTCACTTGACCATTATCTTGTGTCATATCTGTCCTGAGATGTGGATTATATCCAGCACGGGGGGTTGGTGTAGAAGTTGGTACAAGCTAGCATAAGCTAGAAATGTATTTCCCCTTGAATATGTTTAAAGAGATGGTGACAAGCGCAGATAAGTTAGGATTGTAGAATAGGCATTTTGTCTAGTTTTAAAGTGTAGTATACGCAACTCTGCTTTCTTTTGTAGAGTAGAATTGATTTCTTCCATTGCTTCATCATCCTGAAATACCTGGAAGCCTACCAATTGAGATAACAAACATCCTAGCAAGTCTTGTTTATTTTTTAATAATAAAGACGTTTTCTTTATTTTACACATATAGTTGAATCTTTCCTTTGATGTTTATCTTCGATATATTATCTCACAAGAAAGTATTTCAGAACTTCTTGTATCGCAGACTTAATACTTATTTGTCGACTCCAGTCCTTGAAAGCACCAAAAGCTAAGTTATGAAGTTATAACTTTGATAAGGACACGATCTTAGAGTGAGGAAAGGAGTGAGGGACACTTTCCTGGATCAATGGCTCTCACCAGCCAAACGTTAGAAACCGGGTTTCGATACCCGTGGTGGGCAGAGCACAGATAGCCCATTGTGTTGTTTTGTGCTTAACTTCAAACAAACGAAACTCACCAGCCATGGTGAGAACCATGTGACGTTCTCTATCTGCCATTCAGACCAGCAGGTTGAAAGGTGGCTAGGGAAACTTCAGCTATAACACTAACACGACATGCAGTGGTTACCTACCGTATGCAGCGGCAAGGAAACACCATGATGGTGATATCCAGGCTGCACCCTAAGACAAACCTATGGAATATCTTAGACACTCAGGTGATTAGCCCAACAAAAATAGATACAATAGTAGCAATGCCAGGGTAGAAAATATCTCACCACGATAATGTGCAGTCAGTAGTCTCCCAAGCGAACAAATCGTACTAATGATATAATGAGAATCAGGATTAGAGTCTTAAGTGGACGCAGAATGCAACAGCAGTGCATATCTCCACCTTCTTTTACTGATCTCTGTGGTGGTGTGGTTAATCTGAGATAGTAAAATACAATCTCAACCTTATTCTTAAGTGTTTCAAGCAAGCTTTCTCTTGGAACAGTTGGATTCGGGGACAGATAAGGCAGTGCTTGCTGGTGCTAAGTTTGAATTCTTCAGCACTTGACCTCTGAAACACCTGGATGAAGAGCAAGAAAAGTCATCACTGAGTTACGCTGCAAACTGTGGAAAAAAGTTATATACAGGGTCAAATTCGAGGCTTGAAGGAGATTGAATGGAAAGTCTTTGCTGAGCATTTCACCATTTGTTTTGAAAAAGCCCTCACTGACTCATTGTAGACGGGCTGCTGAGTAATTCAATGTAGTATCAAATGGATTTCAAAGCATTTCAACTCTAATTGAGGTTTTATGTGTCAATATGGTTGAGGTAGCCACATTGAATAAAATGCTAGAGCCAAAAAAAGAAGTAGTTACCACACATGATTTTGCTCTTGAATAATCTCAAGTACCAGAAATGACCACGAAGAAGTGTGATAACTTCTCAATCAGAATTTGTATGTCTTCAACATTTATACAAACTGCTTCATAAAAGTAGCCATTATTTTAATATAAGTAATCGTTTTGGTGAAAGCATTGACTTACTTATATAAAAAGAAATACATAGTTTAGTACATGTATTTCTTTCTTGTATAAACAAACATCAGATTCCAATGAACCTAATATTTCTATACATTTCAATTTTGGAGAACTGTGACTTTGCATGACCATAACATAAATTACTCTAATTATCTCTAGCCATTTGTTATAGTTTATACATATATTCCTACTGAGAAGGTCCATTTCAGAATGAAACTTTGTAAACCAGTACCCACTGCGAGTGCAGGTATCATGTGCTTAGTAATTATCACCTGGTTGCCTGTTCTGATCGACCTCTAGTTTTATGACGTCATATACGGGTTATTGAATCATGTATTTGTAGGAAATTCATTTTGTTATAAGAAATAATTTATTTGTTTCGGAATGTGAATATATGTATTAAATTTCCCATTGTAAATATTTCTATATATGAAAAATCACTTAGATTGTTGATGTCCAAGCAAACGAAGGCTAACTCTAGAAACTGTAGAAATTCTATGTTATGCCAATCGGTCTGTGTCATGTGTCTACTATTTTGGAGAGGCTTATGTAACTTACACTGAGAGGATAGGAATGGGGAAAATATGTGTTTGTTTGTGTGGTGTTCAACATAAAGCTATACAATGGGTTATCTGTACTCTGCCCACTACTACCAACTTTTAGCGACGTAAGCACGTAGACTTACTGCTGAGCCACAAAAGAGGCTGGGGGAGATGTTTCCTACAGACTTATCATTGAGTCATTGAGGGCTGGGGAAGATGTCTTCATTTGATCATTGAATACTTAAGGCTGCTGCTTACAACCTGAGAATACTATCATCCACTACATGGAATATCAGTCACATAGCCAGGGACATAGTGACCTCTCATTCTTTGAAGATCACAATGATCAAGCACTGGCCATAGTCTAAAATCAAATTACAAGTCTGCAGCTCTCTAGATATCATATTGCGTTATTAATGGGTTATGGTTAATTTCTTAAAATAGTTACATTATTGACTGCATTAAATAAGTAAGGTTTCTGTACATTTTTGGTGGAGGTATAAATAAAGCACCAGATTTAGTTTATCCTTGTCAAGATTGTGGAAACTGATGGTAAGGATAGTGTTGGCTTTTTCTTATTAAGATTGTCAATTTGTCCAGGAAACTGATGGCAGATATAAGGATAGCTTATCCTTTTCAAGGTCCTCTATACATCCTAGAAACTGATGGCACAGACAGTGTTGTTTTATCCTTAACAAGATTGTCCATTCTTCCTGGAAACTGGTATTAGGGATAGTATGCTTATCCCTATGAATATTGCCCATTTATCCATTACAGGGATAGTGTAATCTTGCAAGCAAGCCGTACGTTAATGACTGTTTGCAAATTTAGTGTTTGTCAAACATTACCATCACTATTTATATGTTACGAAAGTTACTATTTGAGAGAACAATAAAATGATAAATGACGTTAGGAAACCTGGAAAGGATGATAAATAACAACGCGGTCAGTGTATAAAACATCTAAGTAATCAACCCAGAAGGCTTTGACAGATTACATATCCTTGGTTTGAATGCTAATTTGTCTGTAAACACACATTTAATACTTGTCAACTCACATACATTTCACTCATTACTCATGCTCTCACTCCTAGTAATGTAAATCTCAAGCATTTGAAAACTTTTTTCAAAACATTTTTTTCCATTTTCGATCATGAATTTCCACGCTTGAATTGATGAAGAAAGCAAAAACAGTTACAATGTAACACATGGAGAGACTCCTATAATGAAATACAACGACTCTGAAGAAATTATAGTTGATATAAATCATTGTAGTCTTTGGTCGTTCCAAAAGTTCGCTTTCATGTATACTAGTACGTATATTTTTTCTTGAATGTAAATTCCAAATATCTGTTTCAGTTACATTTAATTTTTTACTTAAAGAATCAAGAAATCCCGTCATTTCTCAGAGCATTTGCAGTTGATCGTAAAATCCCACTCATTGTCATTACCCACAGATCGATACGTCATTAATTTGCAATACCCTTACGACTGTTTTCCCCTGGATCTTATAATGATTTTTGTTTGTTTGAAGTTAAGCACAAAGCTACACAATGGGCTATTTGTGCTCTGCTCACCACAGGTATCGAAACCCGGTTACTAGCGTTGTAAGTCCGTAGACATAATGCTGTGCCATTGGAGGGCGGACCTTATAAAGAAGTATGTTTATAACATACAAAGTAACTGAGCACCTGTAACTAAAAACAAGCCAGGCTTGCTTGTTTGTTTATTTGCTGAATTTCGCGCAAAGCTACTTGAGGGCTATCTGCACAACCCGTCCGTAATTTAGAAGTGATAGACTGAAAGTAGTGTAGCTAGCCAACACCATCTACGACCAACTCTTGGCTGAAAGGGTGAGTTTCTTTGATGAAGGGATTCGAAATAGCGACCAGCAGAATGCGAGTCGAGGCACTATCCACCAGGCCATACTAGGCCTATGAGCCAGGTAAAATTAATTAACGGGAGAAGAGGAATCTGAACAATCGTGACTGTGTGGGTCTCTGGTATCATAGTTGGTAAGCTATATCTCAAATGTTTTACTTTTATGGTGCTAAGACAGGCCTAAAACGCCTAGAACGTTCTTAGTTGACGTCAAGTGTTTCTCACACATTCGAAGCTAAATAACAAATAGAAAATAGTTGTGATGTGTGTGTGTAGAGTTATTCCAATATAGAGAATTAAATCAGTTAGTGTGTTTTCTTAAAGTATTTGGATCTGTATTTGCTACCGCGCTTATTGAGGTACTTTGTACAGGTAAGTTGATTTTATTTAATCATAGTATTGTTAGAGGTTTGAACGTCATTTGCACCATAGGCGTATAACAATTTACGACAGTGTACAAGTGTTCAAGGTTGCAGAAACTTTAAAGGAGGAAATAAACTAATTTATCCTTGTCACGTGTACTGAAGGTTTAATTATATTTATCCGCTGATTTATAAGAACCCACTAACGAATGAACAACGTTTTAACATTATTATGGGGAATCATGTCCGAATTATAAAGTGTTTCGCAAGAGTAGACGAAAGTTTAAATATAAGTGTTTGGTTTAAAATTTTTTGTAACTTGCAGAATGTACCGAAAAATCAGAAAGATATTAGGAATATCGAGAATAGTATGCAATAATTAATCGATTTCAGACTCAGACTTGACCTAGTGGTAAAAAGGCACTCCACACTTTGAGACCGTCGGGCGGTATAATAGTGATGGTCAATTCCCATTATTCAGTTAGACAATAGTAGCCCAAGAGTTGACCTGCTGCCTTCTCTCTAGTCTAGGAGTTGAAAGTTAGGGATACCTATCCGCAGATATCCTATACACTTTACTACAATAAAATGAAGATACAAAAGTTCAAAACTATATTTAACTGAATTACATATAGACAAAATAAATATATATGTGAAAATACGTTTACGATAAACACCTTAAGGCAAGACTCTTAATGAACTGTAGCATGTTGTAAACATTGTAATTAGTTTCTTGAGAAACTAATTCCAAAAAGAAAGGAGATAACTACGTCGGGCTGACAGGCACTATGATCGTTAATTGTTGACTTAAAGTCTTTCTTTAATGTAAATTTTTAGGTCCACTTCCAGTTACCAGACGTTTCTGTCAAGTTAATGTATAAGTCATTCATCACATTCTATCTTGTAAAGAGGAGTAAAGTACAACCATTAGAGCGATATAGTTTGGACTTTCATTAAAGTGACAGCATGGATAAAGGATAACTTTAATAACTCTACATTACTAGGGAGTCTCTCTACTTCTTTCTTTGTTTCTGAAACAAAGAAAGAGAAACAATAAGTGAAACATGCACTTGGTCTGGATCTCCGTAGATACGATGCACAGAACTATGTAGATTTAAACGTGCTAGTGTAGTGTTCTCAAGTAACAGATAGAAAGTTTATATAAAACTTGAATAACTGTTTCCACATTTAGTAAAAACGACTGTGAAAATCTTGTGAATAATAAATTTCCAATGATAAAATTGAAAGCGTAGAAGTAGCCGCCATTTTGTTACTTAAGAAATACTTAAAAATATTTTACATGTTATACGAATATTCTGCACTATCTTGATTTCTGAAAAAATCCCATGCTTACTGAACAGGGAAACGCTATTATTATGCATGTAAATATTTTCACGTGATGTCTAAACAGATATAGGACAACTACTTCAAAGTATTATTTTAATCTTAAAAACATTAACCCTTTAATACAATGTTTGTTTGTTTGTTTTTAATTATGCACAAAGCTACACATGGGCTATCTATGCTCTGCCCACCACGGGTATCGAAACCCGGATTCTAGCGTTGTAAGTCCGCAGACATACCGCTGTATGTGCAAACTTTATAATGCTGTAGAATACACTCTATAACCTGGTAACCCATGTACAATATCTTATAGAAAAGTAAACAGATAAGTATAAAGAAAAAGATTATCGCTAAACAAAAACGCTACGTAGTTCTGGCTACTGAACTTGAAAAAAAAAGGAACCAAACAAGATAGGAATGGAAGTGGACATATTAAATGATTCGGTTAATGATCACATAGCTGGATAGGAATGGAAGTGGACATATTACTTGATCCGGTTAATGATCACATAGCTGGATAGGAATGGAAGTGGACATGAATTTATTATCCTGGACTCGTATTTATTTGTTAAAGAAGTAAAAGATCTACACCCTCCCAATGAATGTTTCATGACTAGTTTGATATAAGTTCTTTATTCACAAACATTCCATTAGATGAAACCATTGACATTTGTTTGGAAAACTCTTTCAAGAGGAGTCTCTTGTTCATGGCTTAACTAAGGAAAACTTAGATCTTTAATTATCCATTCTGTAAATAATAAACATTTGGTATTTAATGAACAACTATATGACCAAACTGACAGAGTAGAGTGGCTATGGGATCCTCACTTAGACCAACTCTAGTTAACATGTTTTTGAGCCTCCATGAACAATCTGCTCACAGAAATTCAAACCAACATTTCACAAACGCTACTTTGATGATACTTTCGCCATTTTTGATCAAAGGATCAAGTTCAACAGTTTCTTGAGTATTTAAACTCACAACACTCGTCTATACAATTTACCTATGAATTTAAGTAAAGAATACTTTGCCTTTTTTAAATGTGCTAATTACTCGAGATACTCAATATATCGAAAGAAAACGTCCATGGGACAGCTTGTCCAGTTTGATAGTTTTATTCCTGTAGAATACAAGATCAACCTTATAACATTTCTACTGACTTGAGCCTTTAAAATCTGTTAAACTTATTTCATTTTAAACTCTGAGATTAGTTTTCTTCATGAAATATTATTGTGTAATGGATACCCTAAAAACTCCCATAAAAAATGTTCACAGTTGATAAATACCCAGTTTCATTGACCATCCCTTATCTAGTGTCATATTTTCTAAACAACTTCTTATATCTTTAATAAGGAAGTTCTACACACGGGTCAAACTTAAAACCATTTTCAAACCATCCTTTAGGTTAAACACATCTATTTAACACAAAGAATCGTCTACCTACCTCATGTCTAGTTTATGATGACCTGTATGTGTATTCATTTCATCATTCCTTCACTTCATACACAATATAGGGGTTGGCTTCCTAAAGACGCAGATTGTATAGTGTACAAAGCATTGAGTATCCTATATGTTACAGTCATCTAATGTGTCATCAATTTTTGGTTGGTAATTCCTGTTTCACCCTGTACTTAAACTTTTAAAGGAACACCAAATTTCTGTAAGAAAACTGACTTCAAGGGATAATAACATCGTTTACACCAGAACTGTGATTTCTTTTCTTTTTCTTTAAATTTTACATAGAATAATAATAAAATAGATAGTCCTAGATCGTGGAGGCCTGTTTTGCTTTATCAAATGATGATAAAATTATAGTTATTGCTAGAACTAGGTAGACACTAGGCCTGTTGAAGGAAGATGATGATGAACGAAAATAAGAAATATTTGTTTTGGCTATTCGCAGGTTTTCGACTTTGAGACGCTCTGGATAATTGAAAAGCGGCATATACACTGGCGATAGAGTGAATATTCCAGGTAGCTCTTCATATCTAACTTATGAAGATCTGTAGAGAAGAAAATCCAGATGATGTTTGCACTGCTTTAACACGTGCCATCTCTACATGGATAGTACTGGTGCACTTTCCGATACAAAGGCAGCTGAGTTTGTGTATAGGTATAACGAATGCATTTTGCAGAATGGAGGGCATCAAGTAGTTATGTACGAAGTACAATTAAATAACTTCTGTGTGTGGAGTTTCTTCAGTTTTCTTTGCCTCCTTTCTCTCTATTCCACAAATTGTAACTTTTTATGTTCCTATTAAATTGAATGTGTAATGGAGTGTATCTCATGTAAAAAAGATATTAAAAATCCAGGCACAGCATTAGTTTACTCTTTGTTAGCTAGCACTCGTCTTAGAACTAAAGCTCTTGCGCTATTGTTACTGGTGTAGAGGGAGCGATAACAAACTTTATTTTTATAACCATCAAGCTGATTTAAGCATGTGCTTTTATCAGGGAGCTAAGCTTGTTAAAGAAATAGTCTTGAGTCCATAGAATACGAATGAATTTCGACTTAAAAGACAATTTGTTACTAGATTGGATGTAAATTTCAGAACTTGTAGGGAGAACTTGAGGGAAACTCTCGTCCCCAACAAATACCGCTTACTACTCGAGTAAGGAAGCAAATTATGGTAATATGATAATAAGTTGGCAAACAACGAGTTATAAGCATAATAAAATGATATATTTTTGGGGTGCATACTACATATTTCGATAGGTGTACGGAATAAGGGTTTATTATGCTTATAAATCGTTGTTTGCCAACTTCTTATTAACCATTTACTACGTTTCTTTCTTTAAGAGCTCTACACATATTATCTAACTAACACTAGCTTCCCGAAGTGAGCAAGATCTAAGTACCAACTACAAATTAGCAGAAATAAATCTGTCATTTAGAGCTGATTTTTTTCCAGTTCTTCAATAAGAATTTTAACAAAACTAATTTCGTTTTTTAAAAGTATTTCTGTGTCATAAATATTATATGTCTCACACACTCATATATCAGACTTTAAAAACTTTATATTATTAATTTAAAACAAATAAATAAAACCACACATACATAAAAGCATAAATACCGGTTTTGTATCTTCAAGGACACTCTTAAGTTTCGAAAGTAAGACACTTTTTGATAAGACCTGCTTAACATGGAAAAACTTCAAGCATCATTTGGACCTTAAAGCTCCCTGTGTGTGTGTTAAATTATGTAACATTTAATGTGCTTTTCAATTTATCAAAAATTAATTCTCATAAAATAATCTCTTTTTTTCCACAATGATAGAAAAATGTAAATGTTCTTTCCCTCAAGAAGGTTCTTGTAATGTATGATGCTTATCCGTAATACACTTATTAATGTGTTTGTTAATGGGCAACTAGTTGCAAGTTTTCCGTTCGCCACTCAGTGGCACAGCAGCAACTTTACAGACTTATAATGCTAGATTTTGGATTTCGATACCCATGATGGGCCCAGCAGAGATAGTCAATTGTGTAGCATTGTACTAAACTACATACAAACAAAAGTTTTCTGCTTCTCCAACATATATTTGCTTAAAACAAATACAAGATAATACCCAAATAACCTTATATGAATTACAAAATCTATAGTTTGTGAAAATTATTTTCTCCCAAGTAGAGCGAATGGAATATTTACTGTATGTAAAATAATATTTTCCACAAATATAACAATTTGGTTACAAGAAAAAATACTTTCATCAGATGTCTTTGCTTTATTTATCTGATTTAAGATAGAATATACATTTTTAGGTTGGTCCTCTCGTGATAATATGATTTGTTTATTTTCAAACGTAACTTTTACAATAGTGTCGGAAATTCTTTCCATTTCTTTTTACGTATCATTAATTTTAATTTCAATTGGAGAGCAGTTGGTAATTATGAAAATAATAATTTGTTGCTTTTCTTTTATATTTTTTTATGATTATTGTTAAATTTTATGTAGTTTTAGCTAAGTTTTAAACCTCTATCTATTATATTTTCTGGATAATGACATTTCCTAAGGTAATATTTTAGTTCTATCATTTATAAAGTTTTATGGTCCAAAAACGCATGAAGTTTTCAATGTTAAGTAGCTGTTATCAGAAAATGTGTTATTTTAGAAACTGAAGAGTATTTTTAAAGACACAGAACTGGTATTTTTGTTTATATACATGTGTGTTTTTATTTATTTTAATAATAATAAAGAGTTTAAAAATATGTTAAGCATTTTTATTTCATTTTATCCATCATTTCCTTGAGCAAAATGTATTTCATTCTGCTGTACATATATATATATATATGTGTGTGTGTGTGTGTGTGTATGTATAAATATATAATTAAAAAAGTGAGGGAGAAAAAAAAAGAAAAAGGTTACATCATAAGAAAGAATAGCGTGAACTTAACACAGTATATCCAAACCTTAGATGAAAAATAATTAATTGTAATATTACATAGAAAATGAAAGCAAAAAAGAAAAATAGAAACAACGCAGCTACAAAACAAACATGTACCACCTGGTCACACACCATTAGATGGGTACTTAGCTTTGCAATGAGCCCTGGTTTTTGAGGTACTGGCGGAAGGAAGTAAGACCCAAATTGCGTTGGGGGTACACCGTCTATCTAGTTTTACCTCAGTTTCGCAGGCCTCACATTCTTAATAATAATAATAAAATGAAAATAAATAAATAAAAAATAAAAATGAAAAAGAGCAGATGTGGGGCAGCCCACAATGTCCCGCATCTTTACCACCTTTCGCTGTCTGCAGCCAGATGTGGGAAGGTGGCTGCTCAAAAAAATTAAGAAGAAATAAATAATTGGAATACACACATCAATGGAGAAGACAATAAAGCAGTCCTTGAAGTTGGCTTTCCATCTCCCAAAATTATGTTTGAACATAAATACTACGATGTTAAGGTATTATTATAGAAGCCCAATCTTAATTGTTAGTATAGCTCTCATCCTCCACCCATCTATGCTACTGTCAAGATCTTCAAATGTTCTATAATAATTACACAGTAGCAGATCTTATAGAGGGAAAGTGATACATCTACATTAATACGCCTATACAAGATACAGTCGAAATAAATATTTCCAATAATTACATCTACAAAAATTAGAAATTATTACATATTGTGTTTAATATGATTTCGTTTATAATACTATTTTTAAATTTGCATACATATTTTGTATATTTATTACGAAATAATTTAAAATATTTAATTAGAGTTATCTTATTAAATCCATTAAAAATCAATTTATTCACTAATATATTAATGTTGGAGATTAGGAACTGTTCATTGGTACAAGTTCTACAACACCTGAGTACCTGTGAATATATGATGGTGCCCCCAGTGGCACAGCGGTATGTCTGTGGACTTACAACGCTAAAATCTGGACAGCAGAGCAAAGATAGCTCATTGGGTTTAACTTCAAACAAACAATGTATGATGGCATTATTTGGTATATTACTGTTTGGCGAGGGAAGTCCAAAAATTTGAATTGTAAAATAATTTCTCTTATCATTAATATTAATATTACAAAAATTATTAATTACCTTAATATCTAAATCTAAATAATGTGCTCCAGTATTTGATATTGAGGTGTTTTCGATTAGTAGAACTGTAGGATAAATATAATTGATTGATGCTAATTAAATCATCAATATATCTATAAGCTAGAGAATATAATTTTGGATTAAAAAATTATTTATAAATTTATTTTCATAATAGTAAAGATATAAATTAGCACCCATTGGTATACCCACTATTTGTTTATAAATATGTTTATCAAAATGAATATAGTTATTATATATATGCACAAACTGAACATATTCTTGAAATTGTTAGCAGTAAAAGTTTGTTTTTTTATCTTCATAGGTACATCTATAAATTGGTCTATTAATTAATTAATCGCCATTACCAAATCATTAAGTGGAATAGTGGTAAAGAAGTAAAATCATAAGTTTGTATTATATCTACTGATTGTTTTTTATTTAAAGTTGTAATGTTTTTAAGATAGGTTCATTATTTTTAATTATCCAGAAATAATGTTTACAGCTTGGATTTTGTTGTATTTTAAGAAATAATTAATTCAGTAATTTAAATAAAAAAACTGCAGGTTGTTTTAATATAGTTTTACTGAACTAGAAATAAAACGAAATTTAATGGTAATTCTGAATATGGATTTACTTTATCATCAAATTATTTTATGACTTTCGACAAATTGTTAATATTAGCATCTTTAGACTTAATTTGTAATTGAAATGTTTGTATAGTATTTATTTCATTAGTTACAAGTTGTGCATAAAAACGTTTACAGAAAAACCAAAATTACAGATGGCTTTATCAATAGGCAAGATAATATATTTTTCTTGTATTTTACCGATTTTAGTCTAAAACTGAAAAAAAAATTATATCTATTGGATATTTTTTTTTATCTATAAAAGCTAATTTATCTTTAATTCTATTAATCACATAATATTTCCATTCTAAAAACCAATTTGGAGGATCATGTGTAGAATAATTAAGTTTCAGAATATAATCATCAATGTTTTTCTTTATGGAATTTAATATATCTATTTCTCTACACTTTGTAGCTATTCTATATTTGCCACCTTTTTCCAAGATTTTTCCTAATGAGTTATCTTTTAGTATATCTAAGTTACCAGTAATAACATGTATAGGAAAAGAGTTTGCCAAGGAATTGAAGTAACAATCACGTGGTAAATTCGTCACATCATCTATATTGAATTATTTAAAAAAATCTTTATAATTATAT
>NW_013666500.1:25614-29484 GCF_000517525.1 Limulus polyphemus
ACTCTCTAAATCTATATAAAATTGAAGAAAATCAATGCATTTTACCTATTTTTGTCTCTTCTTCTAGTTTTTCTTTTTCTTTTTTATTGATATTACCCAGACAAAAGAAATTACAAATCAATTTATAACAGAGATTATTACATAATATATATTATGTGATCTAGTAAATGAATTACTCATTCTATATTATGTCACCTAAGAAATAAATGACTCATTCTGTATCATGTTAGCTCAGAAATAAATAAATATTTCTGTGTCATGTGATCTAAAAGATAAATAACTCATTCTTTATGATGTTATCTAAGAAATAAATCGCTCATTCTATATCATGTGAGTTAAGAAATAAATCACTCATTTTATATCATGTGATCTAATAAATAAACAACTCATTTTATATCATGTTATCTAAGAAATAAATAATTCATTCTATATCATGTTATCTAAGAAGTAAATCACTCATTCTGTATCATGTTATCTAAGAAATCAATCAATATTTCTGTATCATGTTATCTGAGAAATATAACCCCTTCTGTATCATATGGTCTAAGATAAGCAACTTGTTGTACATGATAATCTAACCTAACGGATGTTTACTAATTTTTTATTGGTGGAGTTGTGCGCGTAAATTTTAACAAAGAAGACGTAAGCGCTCTAAAAACACTTTATGTTGTGCCAAATGGCACTCTGTTAGTTGCTAAATTTGTCCCTTTGAAGTTATTTAAAGGAAAAAAGTATAAGATATATTTTTAAGTGTCTTTGTCTAGTGTACCAGTGCGCATGAGTGTAATGTGTGTACGTATACACATAGACACAAACACTTACATTTGTATGATGTTGAATTTCATGAATATACGTTTCCGTTGTCTTAGCTATTAGGGGGAACTTATTGAACTCGAAACCCTCAGAATATATGACGATTACTATGGAATATTTCCAGTACTTTTTCCTCTCCCATATTGATGTTTTAACTAGGTGTCCATAGAAAAAAGTATTAACTTACTAAGCCATTGAAATCTAGTCAACCTAATTACTAATCGTGTACAAATAATCTCAAGGATGAAACTTGTAATGAAATATAATACTTTTATTTAAAGAAAATTAACGTATGTTATAATTATCGCGATTGTGGATTATTATCTGATATTTAACCAGTTTTAGATTGCTTTACAAGTTGGCCTTAACTGTTGATTCCAAGAACTAACATGGCAACACTCCAGAGGGTTGTTTTTCTCTCTTTCTGAGAAATAACAAGAGGTTAGAGGTTAACTTGAAAGAAACAGTTGCGTAACGTGACGAAAATCGAATAACTACTTCTAAATCTACCAGATGCAAAGACAGCTCAGATTTAGTGTTTTATATTACAAAAATAATATTACAGTTAAAAATTATGAACATTTTATTTCATTGTACACTCCCCCCCCCCCTTCCCAGTGTGTCAACGGTAAGTTTGAGATCGTATCTCGATAGAAATCGGGTTTCATTGCCCATGGTGGGCAACGATAGCTAATCGTGTTGCCTTGGACTTATCAACTATTTTCAAAATATACCGTATTCTCAACACTTAAGAGTCTGTTTCGAATTTTATAACTTTTATGTTACTGTGCTATCTATTTGGAGAATATTATATAAAGTTACAAAGTGTTAAGAAAATATGAAACAATAATATTTCAAATCTAGTTGTGTATAAATAAAACTATGTCGGCAAAAATATTGTAAATATTGCCTGTTGAAATATTGAATCAAATTATAAGCATTTTGCATGCCTCCCCCCCCTCCACTCCCTAGTGACTCTGTGGTAAATATTTTCATAAGCCTATCATATCAATTAGACTTGAAATAACTATTCCGAATAACATAAGACTTAGCGCACGTAATAATTTAAAAACTGCTTGCTCTTCCTGGTGTCATAAACTGCGTCTGAATCAACAGCTATACAAATACGGAAGTATGTTTCCTCTTGTATTAAATAACAATGAACGACCTACTAGCAATTATGAATATTATTTTGTTTGTATGTCAATATCTAATGTAGAGGTTACCTCAAAGAAAATATTACATGAACAATTTCGCATACATATCATCGATCCTAGTGAATATTTCTCACCAAAATCTAATCGAAAGGAGACATCCAAAAAGATGGAAAACGGCATGCCTTAAAGTAATAAAAACTCGCTAGAGAGGCGTTTTAGCAGATGGTGTCAGGAGAAACCTATCAAAGGAAAACTTTCGTCACACACTTAACGTGGAGTTTCATCCATAACGAAAAACCTATAACAAAATCTGCATGTAGCGAACGTCAAATCATGAAAAATGCAAGGGTGACAGCTTTAAAGATGTCCAAGGAAATCTTAGCTGCTTGTTCAGTATCCAGCGCCAAGCGTCCAGAAAAATCACAACAATAAAACACTCGTTAGAGCTTCCAGCAACGTTCTTGACTTTAAGAGTAAGAAGATAATTCCCTTTTATTTTTAACTTTTTGTGACGGAATGCATAAAACAATATTATCTTACGTAGGTTTTATCATAAAACAATATTATCCTATGTAGGTTTTATCATAAAACAATATTATCCTATGTAGGCTTTATCATAAAACAATATTATCCTACCTTGGTTTTATCATAAAACAATATTATCCTATGTAGGTTTTATCATAAAACAATATTATCCTACCTTGGTTTTATCATAAAACAATATTATCCTACCTTGGTTTTATCATAAAACAGTATTATCCTATGTAGGGTTTATCATTTTACGCTGTTAAAGTGGTTTTCATCGTACTTGATGTTTCTGGTACCTTCATACTCTGTAGTAGCTGTATTATCAGAAAACATAACGTTTGATATTCACATATAACAATAGTGACAGCTAAATTAGTGTAAAAAGTGTAGCTGTATTTTACGAAATTAGAAAGTTTGGTTAAAAACAACAACAGTACGGAGTCTGAAACGTAAGCGTCAATATATTCAACAGTTACTGCTAATGTTATCTACAGTTTGTTTCTGAAACTGGTCACCTACTCTTTTGATAGATTACTTTCCATTCTACATCAAATACTTGGAAAGTACTTATTTGTTTATTAAAATAATATTTAACAGTTTGGTGATTAAACAACATACTAGCAATACAAAATTAACTTTCTTTTATTATTTTCTGTTTGTGCACATTTGCTTAGAATGGAGAACAACATATATTTTATATAATCAATCTTTGTTATCGTGGATCTACTGTTTGTTGAATGTGTCCTATCATTTACATGGAAAATTTAGTTCTTGCTGTACAATCTGATAAAATATAAAAGATAATGTCTGCGCTTCTTTTCCAATCAAATAAACTTAAGTGATACCATTTTCGTTTGTTTTTTTATATTTTGTTTATGAACTAAATACAAGAAGTATGATATACCTATTGTAACGAATTTTTTATTATATATTTATTCTAATATCAACGTTTGTTATTTTAGAAACATTAATAACTTATACTGTTAAATATGTATTGCGAAACTGCCGCCTGTTCTCCAAAGTTGTAGAAGATTCTCGAGAGTAAGGATCAACAATATTTGTGTGTACGTAAATACTTTAATTTGTATTGTTACTTAATCTGAATTTACTAGAAAACCTTCCCACACCTATAAATATAACCAAGGCGGCGCGTCAAAGACAGTATCTTTTATGGGTTTGCTATACTTGGTGTGCTAAAAATAACTTCGTAAGCTATAACTGTGATTAACGCTTATTAATCGGTAACTTCAGATATTTGACCAGAAACGTTTATAAATTTCGAACAATACAAATCATTCAACTTTAGTGGATTCACATCAGACATTAGTACTTTTACGAAAACATTACCTGACGTCATCGGTGAAACTCGACC
>NW_013666500.1:30415-41807 GCF_000517525.1 Limulus polyphemus
AAATTCTAATACGTACCACTACTATCTATCTCGATTTGTTGCATAATTGTTTTAAATGACTTACTTTGTGACAGTGTGGTATGCAGGCATACCATGCATTTTATTCCTTTACTTTTTAATGTAGATATTTTAATTTATTCCAAGTATCCAGTTTTATCATAAGACGTTGTCAAGAAAGTCGTTAAGTCCGTTTTGTTCTAACCGCATTTTTTCATTTGTTATTCTGTGGAGGTAACACCTGTTCTACCAACGACTGTAAGAGGCATGGCTCTAATGATACTTGTTGTGTAAGGATATCAAGAGTCAGTGTTTACCAATGGTAGGTAAGATGATATCTCGAGGTTAAAGCCTCTGCTTTGTTTGAATGAGAATGATCAGTCACGAGGGTAACGTTAAAAGCTATGGGTATATCCCATGTTTGTTGTTAAGTAACAAATGTATCGGATATTCAGTGAATTGGTTAGCAGAAATTCATTTTGAGGGAAAAAAGCCAGTCTAATCAACTCAAGAATTCTGTGAAAAGTGTTCAGCGTTTATAAACAATCACACACATATTATGTTTTGTGTCTTTGATACAATAAACGGTATCAAGTCCAGTCTATTTATTTCTTTACTCACTTCGTAATAATATCATGCCGATCTTCCAGTTGTATAGCGTACATACCTAATACACTTTGAGGAAATCAGTTTTACCTGAGAATACCACAACTGAAATATAAAACAAGCTTCCAACTAACATTTGGTACTAGGCTTATGGAAAAGAAACAAACGTTTAACTAAAATGTTCTATAATTACTACCTTTATATTACACGAATAAGCTTTAAACAATATAGGTAATTTATCAAAATACGTAAATCTGACGTTTGGAGATTAACAACAAGTTTGTAATTAGTGTAGGCCGGATGTCAGTTAGCTTTCAACCTCTCAACATGTGAATTATCGCGCACGCACAATAACTTCTGTGATCTAGACTTTTCATCTATTCTTTCCTGGACACTTCATCACAACGCACAATAACTTCTGTGATCTAGACTTTTCATCTATTGATTCCTGGACACTTCATCACAACGCACAATAATTTCTGTGATCTAGACTTTTCATCTATTCTTTCCTGGACACTTCATCACAACGTACAATTTTTGTCGTAAGTCCAAAACCTAGAAAATGTCTAAATATTCTGTGTAATACGAAATACTTTGAACACTAGGAAATAAGCAACTCTCATAATATTGGTAACGAATTGCTGTTTTATATATCCTGAATTCAAACATTAAATATACTTCGTCAAGTTACACTTCCTGGACATCAGGTGTCTAGCACAACTTTTCAATACTTTTTGGAAACGATCTTCAAATCATGGACTCCTAAGCCAGGGCTTCACAAACTTTTTTCACTTGCGACCCCTTTGAATCAGACACATTTTTTCGCGAACTTTCACTCAATGTCATAAAATCAATAGGTACTAACACTGTATATATATATATAGTCCTTAGTCGTAATCAAACAGTAACTAAACGTAGAAACAAGTAAATACCAAAGAAACTAAAAAAAAAAAAGATAATAAATAAGATTACCTTTATGGATGGATGTGATTGCTTATTTTGTTACAAAACTCAAATCGTGGTTTAATATTCGTCAGTGCTAGTCTTAAAGTAATTTCGATGTTCTTAAGACTTGAATGGTATTTTGTTTTAATTGCCGTCAATAGGTGGTAACAAATGGCAGAAGAACTACCATCTCTAACTCTGACAGTATTGGAAATTTAACTTTAACACCAAGTTTTAGATTTGAATCACACGAAAGTTCTGCAAGTTCTTCCTGTGCTTTCAAGGAGAGATGTTTCACCTGCTTCATTTCCACGATAAATGGTTTTTGGATCCAGTCTAATTCCGGTCGGAAATATTCCCGGAAATGGTTTTTCAAGCATACCATCTGCTTAATCAAATCAAAACTCAACTTATTTTCAACAATAAAATCTTCTGTATATGAAAACATTTCAAATGGGTCATTTTCCACTTTATGTTTCCATATGTTTAATTTTTTCATGAACGCTTGAATTTTAGATTTCAGTGTAAAAATATTCGTGTTCTCCCATTTCAGAGACATATTAAGTTCGTTGAGTTTCTCAAACACGTCTGACAAATAGCATAATTTGCACAGCCAATTTTCATTGTGAAAAAAATCGGCTAAATCTGAGAGTTAATTTCAGGCAGAAATAGTATTACTTCATTTTTAACTCTAAGAGCCGTCTCAAAGCTCGTCTCTTTGACAGCCATCGCACTTCTGTTTGCAGTAAAAATGTGCTGAAATAAGAGGCGACTATTAAGTGCACAACTTTTAATAAAGTTGATAACTTTAACCGCATCTTGTAGTACCATATTCAGATCTGCAGAAATTTTCTTAGCCAATAATGTCTCTCGATGAGTCATGCAATGAGTGAAAGTTGTAGGTTCATTGTTTGCAGATTTAAGTTTAACTTGAAATCCAACTATTCTTCCTGTCATTGCCGCTGCACCGTCGGTACATACTCCAACACAGTTATTCCATTCTAGCCCTACTTCCTTGAAAAATTGCCTCACCCGTTGTACGTCCTTCTGATGACCGAGAGAACAGTAAATCTTCGTGGACACTGTTATCGTAACAATACCTGACATATGTTGTGCCATGTTTGTAATGTCAGTCCATTCATCCAGTTGAATTGCAAACTTCGAACTTTCTTTAATTCTTCCAATAAGTTGCTCAAACTGGTCATTGCTAATTTCCAAAATTTGTCTACCCACAGTATCATTTGACAGTGGAATTTTTCTTAATTCGTCCGCATATTTTTGCCCGTGAATAATTTCATTCATTCTAACTGCCACTGGTAACACAAATTCTTCGCCAACGGTGTATGGTTTGTTAGCATTTGCAATTAAGTAAGAGGCTTCACAAGATGCTCTTAAGTACTTTTCATGAACCAGTACATGCCTTTCAAGAGATTGGTTTTGTTCATTCGATGATTTTAATAGCCTTTCAAAAAAACTCTACAGACTTATTGGCATAGGAAGCATGTCTTGTATCAAGATGTATTTCTAATTTTGCAGGTTTCAGGCTTTCACTCGCCAAACATTCATTACAAATTAAGCAGACGGATCGGTGTTCATTATTTCTGGAAATAAAAGTAAATCCATATTGCAAACATGTTTGATTATATTTCCTCTTTTCTGCGCGCGAATGCGTAATATCTGCAGTTTTATCTATCTGTAAATTCGTATTACTGCTGGATGATCCTGGTACTGCAAGATCTATAGCTTCAGCATTATCTGCGGCCTTTGACAAATTTAACCACTTATCCATGGACAAGATCTTTTCGATTTCACATAAATAAAAAAATTAAAATAACTGTACATATCTTGACCAAGATCGCTATTAATAATTAAATAATATTGAAAGATCACGAAGACACTTCCGTTACACAAACACGCCTGATGTAACTAACCTAAAACGTTCGCGGACGTGTTGAGGCAGCAGGGTTGCCAAAAGCTCTGAGAGAAAAGTTTTGTTTTTGAAAAAGTTACAAATTCAATTCAAACTGTAACAAATTTTTTCAAAACGTAATAAATATTGCTTTTAAAGCTAAAATTGAAGAGAACGAAATATATTACTAACCTTCTTTAGCTACACAACCCTTTTGCAAGTGTTGCGGTTATAGTAATATAAAATTTATTACTCATTCTGACGTAATTTGCGAGTTTCCAATAATAAATAATCTCGAGTCTTAGTAATAATGTAATTTGTCAAATATTGCAACGTATTTATAATCCATTATAAGTTTATGGTGTTTATTACGAAAAAATAAAGAAATAAGATTTTATTTACTGAAAATATATTACAAAAACGTAAAAAAAGCAAATTCATAAACGAATAGTGAATACCATTGAGACATTTTACAATATATACGCACCATAAGGAGTACATTTTTGTATAGAGATAAAAAAACTGTAGTTACCCAATTAGTCATGAAGAAATAGTAAGATTTTCAAATGTTTCTGCGACTACCAATAATATTTACGCGACCCCTAGTTTGAGAAGCCCTGTCCTAAGCCAATCCTGGCCACAACCCTCTGATATAGAGTATGTTTAATATGTCGAGTCAATATGATGCAGTAAATTTATTCAGTAATAATAGACATTTTCAAAAATAGAATAAGTACCGTTTTTGCACATACCCGATTAGAAATTTTAGCCTAAGGTCGGCTATAGACAAACATAGCTAGGCCTACTTCTACATGGCTCAGAAGAAAAAAAAAGCACAGCGAAATTTACTTCACAGAAACATTTCTAACTGGACCGCGTTGTGATTACTTTTCATTACCTTTAGTAGTAGCAAAAAATAATAATAACAATTAATAATTACAGTATATTGTATTCAATTTTAAAAACTCGTTGTTGCTGTATCTATATAATAACATGTTTATATTAGAGATGCCTTTTCACCTTGGGCATCACATTGATATTATTAAATTCAAAGCATTCACAGTGTCCAATGGATATTCTTTAATGAATGGTATGTTTCATGTTTAAAAAGGAATAACACTGACTAGGCGACTATAACAAAAACATAGCGCCAATATTGCAGTTGAAACTGACAGATCGGAGTTAAAGCTATTATATGCAATAGTACTTTTAAATTGAAATAAATATACAAACAAAATTACCTTCATTAAACGAAATAAACAACACTAAATTGTTTTAATAACCAAAAATATACCAGTGATCTTAACACTTTTAAATCATTGCTGATTTCCAGGTTTTATGACAAATATATATGTTTTAGTAGACAAAACCCACATAATTACCCACAACAATTTTATTGAAAAATATGTGGTATCTACAAAATTTACCGTATTATTTTTATTTTACATGATAATTCATGTTATCACCAAAACCCATCAAACTGAGGAGCAGAGCATTCCTATTATTTCAAATGAAAATGTTTTTACTTTGTACGACTGAAAAGCCCGAGTTATGTTCCGATTGAACATTTGCGTGTGGGTATTCAAACATTTGTCGGCCGAGATGTTAAATAATCGAACCATAATTCATTTCCGAGGAAATTTACCTCTGAGAGAAAGTTAGATTGTAGGAAATAGGCGTAACGTTACTATGTCGAACTTTAACGACCCTCGCTTGAACTAATAACTATTTTGTTAAACGTTAGCTGAGTGTAGTAATACAACTTTCTTCCTGTCGTGGTTTTGAGTCTGATTATTCCTCAATTTCCCATTGCCGTTGTAATCTTTTTCTATTTGAACATAATATAATGATAATCATAGTTCAAACCTAAATTTTCAAACCTAAATGGGACACAAAAATGCTTGTTCAAAAGAAAATACCAACAATAATACATCCAACAACGTAGCTTGTTCATTACCTTCCTTCTGTGGCTGACATGCATAGACAATTTTAAACCAGATATTGAGCCTATGACACAATAAAAAACTGTGCAAGCAAATTTTATTCAAGCTGTGTAAAATTGTTATGGACTTCTCTGGTTGGGTTGAGGAGGGGTGGTGGAGAAGTTTGAGTAGTTAAATAACATCTTAACAGGAGTAGCCAGTGGGTAAAACCTTTAATATATTTTAAAGATTTGTGATATTCTATAGAGGTTTTATGATATTGCTTTCTTAATGGTTGTTTATGGACAGGGTATCGAATTCTGGTAGGAACAGGTACGCGAGCGGGGCGTGGCAACCATAGCTGTTTCATAACCAGGCGCATATATCAATGTTACTAAAATATAAATGAAATCACTATCCGTGTGCAACATAAAGCTGATTTTGAGAATTTTCAGTAGGAGATATATTCTAACTGTAACGTATTGAATCGTTTCTCGTAGTATTTACTTTATGAATATAATCACCATAGTTAAATTATATCGGATGTTAACTGTAAACTGCAGACTTTGTTAACTACTTGTATTAATATTTTCTGATTGGAGCGCCAAATTTTCACACCTTGTGGTACAGAAGCTACTGGAATTCTTAAAAAGTATCGTCTCCAAATTTATTGGTGTAATTATAGGTGTATAGCGGATGTGGATTTAAAATACAATTTTCGATAGTAAGTAGTCTTGTTACTTATAATTCCAATCCTGAGAGAAGTTTAATAATATTTTATAAGCATCACAACTCTTCATTGTGAAGTACATGCGCATAAAACCTGGCTATTAGCCCATAGCTTGTTCTGACTTGAATGAAACTCTGATATGAAAATTATTCTTTTTCTAATGAAATAAATACATTATATCTATCATATTCATAAGGTATAAAGAAGAAGAAGAAAACACATGCAAGAAAAAGTACGTCAAGTGATACAATAAATTCTAGTTTATGTCTGGTTGCTTCTAGTAGAAAAATTGATTTGTTTTGATGCTAAGCGCAGAGCCACACAATAAACTATTTGTGCTCTGACTGCTGCGGGTATCGGAATCCTATTTTTAGTGTTATAAACTTTTAGACTTACCACTGAGTCACCGAGCGGATCAAAAGAAAGAAAACATTTCAATAAAAAAGTTTAAGAACCAACAGAAAAAATACAGATAAATCGAATACATTTTACGTGAAACGAGACGATTTTCTTAGCATTATCAATAAAAGTGACTCACGAGATATTATATAATTTACTTTTCATTTATTTGTTTCACTTTCTTCACTTTAAATTCTCTTCGTGCAATTCTCCCTCGCAGAATGCATAAATAAACACCTAAAATATCGACCCACGAGACTTCAACAACATACGTTCACTTTAATTATGGTTTAATCAATACAAGCTCGCCATAACGTTATTGGAATTAATTTTCTCTGACATTATAGTGTAGCAAACCCATCAAAGGTGTTAATGCCTCACCCCAGTGCAGTCTTATCTCCATAGTAACTGGTTTATTCCTACAATGTTTGCTATACTGCTGGAAAAATTAGTTGAATTAATTGACTTTTTCATAACACATCTGCAAGGTATACCCGTTTTTAAAGTTGTTTTTGAAAACTGTTTGGCTTAGATGTCAGCATGCAGTTATTAAATATATAGAAAATGGAGCAAAGAATCAGTGGCGTTTTGAAGCAACGTGGGATCGGAATAAGAAATTCCAGGCACAATTACAAATATTTAAGATATAGATGGTGGCTGTATGTACGTATTGTGTGTGTACCAAAGTACCTGGGCTCGTCATGGCCAGGTGGTTAGGGCGCTTCACTCGCAATCTGAAGGTCGCGGGTTCGAATCCTCGTCCCACCAAACATGCTCGTCCTTTCAGCCGTGGGGTCGTTATAATTTGACGGTCAATCCCACTATTCGTTGGTAAAAGAGTAGCCCAAGAGTTGGCTGTGGGTGATGATGATTAGCTGCTTTCCCTCTAGTCTCACACTGCTAAATTAGGGATGGCTAGCGCAGATAGACCTCGTGGAGTTTTGCGCGAAATTCAAAAACAAACAAACAAACCAAAGTACTTGAAACGTCTCCTGAGGCCTAATTTTAATCAAAAGAAAACATGAACAATAATGGTCTTCTATCGATTAATCTCGTCGCATCATTGTTAATCACTTCTTTGTCAACACTATTTATTTAAAATGTTCTATAATTTTGTAATAACTTAAATTTTTAGCATTCCATAATGTTTTATGCGTAACAAATAATAATTTACAGAATGTACTTTGGAACGCGGCTGTTCAAAATAGACCAAAAAATATTATAATTAAGTAATATCTATAATTAAAAACGGACATTAGTTACGTAGCTTCCCGTGAATATCACTTTAATGCTTTCCGGCGGGTCAGAGGGAAATTAACGGACTTGGAATGCTAAAATTCGGAGTTCGATTCCCTGCGGTGGGCAATGCGCAGATAGCCAGTTGTGTAGCTTAGCACAAACAAGCAATCACTAGTATAATAAAGTTTCTATGAAAGATATTCTCATATTTTTTAATATCTTCCGACTTTTAAGTTAAAGATATGTTTCCAAAGTTTGAGCTAGTCTACGGATTTTGACTCGATGTGAAACAGAAAGCAAACTATCTCTATAATTTTCAACGATACTAAAATAAAAAATAGAACAGTTAACATAGACGATATCATAAAGTGAGTAGAGCCTCACCTTGTATTTAACTCCTTGCCTTGTATTTGTTCCTTAAAATTTCACCCATTTATACTACTTGTTGCGAATAATGAACAACTTATAATACATAAGGCAATATATTATGTATGATTATAAGACTGTAACCTTAAACTGGTACAACAACAAGGTAAAGCAATGGGTTAATATTATTCAACGGTTATCACAATTTTAGCTTCTAAAGGAAAGAGAGAGAGCAAAAATATCTTGAAATATTTAATAGTAAATATTAGCTAGAATCCGGGTTTCGATACCCGGGTTGGGCATAGCGCAGATAGCCCATTGTGTTGCTTTGTGCTTAACTTCAAACAAACCAAATCAAAGTAAATATTAATTGTTTTGTTTGAAGTTAAGCACAAAGCAACACAATGGACTATCTGTGCTCTGTCCACCACGGGTATCGAAACCCGGATTCTAGCATTGTAAGTCCGCAGACATACCGCTGTGCCACTGGGGACAAATATTAATTGAATATAAATATTGAATGTTACAGAAGGTTTATATAAAACGGCTAAACACTGTAGTAGAAAAAACATAAGCATGTTATTTTTGAATATTTAATAGATATGTATATATACATATCTTCTTCTTTTCAACATAGGTTTCTTCGATAACACATGACTTTCTGGCGTGAACCACGTGCCATTGTTGCCTTTGGTAACTCGTCTATACGTGCTAGAATACGTGAGTATTCCAGTTAGTGGCTCAGCAGTAATAAGCAGGAAGACAGAAAGTCAGTTTTACAGTAAACAAATTAAAACAAGCTCGGTAAAGTGATAAGGGCTAATTTGTATTTTTTTTTTATTCATACAGGTGTGTGAACATTAATTAGGCTGGAATGTTAACTTCAGTGGATCTACGTTGTAGGCTTGAATATACATAGTTACTGTTTGTTTGTTTTCAAGTTATTTCTTCACGTCTGAGGAATGGGAATAGCGGTCAAGTTTAATAGGCAGTGTATCGCTATCGCTATGCATGTTATATTAATGCAGATACCTCTTTACGAAGGTATAATGTACATTTACCTTCCCCTCGGCGTGCTGCGTACCCTGATTTTGTCTGTCTTTTTATACACGACACTTCTTATTTGTGGCCTTGTTGTCTGTGTTTTGTTGTTTTTTAAGAATTTTCATGCAAAGTAACATTTCGAACTGATAGAATGAATGAAAGGCCGCTAACTAACAACAGCTACCGCCATGAGCTAGTCTTGTCGGATCGAATAGAAGGATTTAACTATCACTCTTATAACGCACACACGACCACAAGGTGCAAAGCGCTTTTGCAGAAACGATTGTTTCTACATTTGGCTATCTGCTGAGTTCACCGCGGAGAATCGAACCCCGTATTTTAGCGTTGTCCCACCAGGAGATTGCAGCAACGAGACGCGAACCATGGATTCACGATAACCATTGGGAAACACACTGCTTAACACATCGTTTGTCTGAAAAGTCGTTTTATATAGTGTTTTCATCTGCCTGAATGCCTTCCTGTTTTGAAATATGTACAAATTTTCTGGCACGGGCTGAATAAATATAAAAATTTGATTCGATTAAAATATCTTCTAAGTTACTGTATCAACGAGAAATAAAAAAGAATTAGATACTAATCATACTATTGTTAATACCCCTGTAATTACAAATACCTTATGATTTTCCAATAACATAGAAGAATAATTTTACTTATCTAGTAATTTTCCTTTTTAAAAATACAGGGAGGGATCACGTGACCCCCTTGCCCCTTCCTGCAGGCGTCCATGAGTCCAACTCATCATAAAAATACCCTCATTGAAGCTGAACGTTGTTCCTGTCTTTCTCAGAGCTAGGTAATTCAACACTACAGAAGTGGGGTACCTCACCCTTGTTGTGCGAAGAAACTCCCCTTTTCTGATATCACTTAGAAGGCTATCCACGAATTCTGGAGGTGGTCAGTAAATTGAACTCTTGTTTAATTAAATCAGCAGGTATGCTGCGGTTACTTTATTTCAAACATCAGAATAATGCTAAATAACAAAAGAAACTGAATATATAACATTAGGAAGATTACCCCGTGAGCTGTGGGTGAAATAACCCTCCTGTGCGTTATCCAGAGGGCATATCACAGGTGAAATAACCCTCCTGTACGTTATCCAGAGGGCATATCACAGGTGAAATAACCCTCCTGTACGTTATCCAGAGGGCATATCACAGGTGAAATAACTCTCCTGTACGTTATCCAGAGGGCATATCACAGGTGAAATAACCCTCCTGTACGTTATCCAGAGGGCATATCACAGGTGAAATAACCTTCCTGTACGTTATCCAGAGGGCATATCACAGATATTTTCTATAAACGATTTGTCTTTAGACAACAACTAGGTCAGTAGTAGTGCCAACATGTAATTCAAAAGATGGCCAACACAACAAATATTTCTTTACATACATAAAAAAGATATCTAAATTATATCTCTCGAAAACTAGCGTTTCTGTTACCGTTTCTTTCTCTGTGTTTTTCAAAAGTACGAGACCTGGCATGGCCTGGTAGTTGAGGCGCTCGACTCGCAACCTACGAGTCGCTAGTTCGAATCCCATTACTGAAAAGTCTTCTTTCACCTATGGGGGGTGTTATAATGTGACGATCAATTCCAATATTCGATTAGAGAAGCTCAATAGTTTGCGTTGGGTGATGGTGACTAGTTACCTTCAGTCTAGTTTATCACTTCTAAATTAAATACGGCTGGAGCTATCTTTGTTTATATTAATTCTTTCTTCAAGTTAAACTTATAATAATTTCTACCAAGAGTCAGTGTTCGGAGACAACTTTTCATTGGTGGAATGGCATTGATGCAAGCATGTATTATCAACTCTCATCATTACCTCGTATGAAATAATCAAAAATAGTGCAGAAGGAATGGAATAATAAGTCTGTAAGCTTCTATATAGTGTCAGTTAAATCGTAGAAGTGTACTGTAATAGGTACGTTCAGCTTCACAATGTTACATAAAATGATGTTGTGCCCTTGAGATTTGTTACGTATTACAACATCGAATGGTCTGAAACCGAGCTAACTGATAGTTTAAATTCAAAAGTTAAATAAATGCCGATATGTATCAAATTTATGATATTTGCCAACAAGATTGATACACACAGTTTCTTTTTTAATAGAAATATGTTTTAATATATAAACACAATACAATTTACAATAACAGTTATTGCAAATAGTTATTACAAACAATGATTTATATACAAAAGTTTTACAAACTTACAA
>NW_013666500.1:42807-49794 GCF_000517525.1 Limulus polyphemus
TGGTCAATATATCTGAAGTTCCCGATTAATAAGCATTAATAACAGTTATAGCTTACAAAGTTTATAGCACACCAATTACAGCAACCCAATAATATATAATGTTTTTTGGCGCGTAGCGTAGTTTATATTTATACGTGTGTGGAGAGTTTCTCGAAGTTTCAGCTTACGTAACAATACTAACACGCTACACTAGCGTTTACGTACACACGCATATTGTTTATTTTTACACTCGAGAATATTTTACAATTTTACAGAATAGGCGGGAGTTTCGCAATACATATTTTTAAATATAAATTTAATTGAAACAAACTTCGATATTAAAATAATATATAATAATAAATCCGTCACACATTTCTCTCATTTCCTCCTCATCTGTAAAGTGTGAAATCGAATAGGAAGTTTCCAGTGAAGAGAAAATTAGAAGAACCTCAGTCTTAAGTGGTATATTATGTGTGTTTTTGGGAAAATGTAACGTTTGGTGCAGAAACTTGACTGAATGGTCAATACAAAATTCATCATTGTCAAACTTGAAAATGTTTATGAAGTTTTAATTGCTGTTGCAAATAAAAATGTTATTTGTTTTCAATGCGTAGCTTTTAGAATATAGTTCCCTAAATTTTCTCTTCGATAATCATTATAAAACCAACAATATACTTATAGATAACCAACATTTGGATGCATACCTATGCTAAGTTTTTGTTCCAGCATAAGCAGTGAAGATGGTGATACTTAACAGCACCCTTTGAATTCTGCAGTAACTTGTACCTCTATAAAATTGTGGCGTTGAAAGAAGATTAAACTCATCAGACAATGCTTGAAAATACGAGATAAAATCTCTACATGGGTCTATCAAATGGTCAGTACTTTTTAATCTATTATTATAACACAAATTATAAGTTAGAAATAATGTCTCATAAAGGAATTTTTTTAAAATTTCAGTTGAAGCGAAGACTAAACTAAATATTGTAAACTGAATAGGTATCGAAACTTTATGATCCCGTATAGCACGGCAGTAACTTCGAGAAGCATTATAAAAAAACTTTGGTAAAAACGTTATCTTAAAACATTATGTTCTATTGATTTTGTATAATAGAAAATGTACAATGTGACCAGGCTGTTTCATAAAACTGACTCCCTAATGTTACTGTTCACCGTTCCAGCTATTCGTGACGTTATTCTGACACCTTGATATAGGGCCTATGCTATGCATATATAGCTTTTAATCGAAAGTTAAAAATATTTTACTAGAATCCCAGAAAGTTGGACTGTAAAATACGCAAATTTGTCTCTTACGCATTATGTACCAAAATTTTATATAGAGACGATAACTCCAGCAAGATGGCATAAATAGCAATAGCATAAACAAAAATGGAAATGGTGTTAGAAACATGAAACTGTTGTTTTTAGTGTACTACAAGTCTGAATCTCGTGTATTTAGTGTATTACAAGCCTGATTGTCGTATTTCTAGTGTGTTATCAAGCCTGAATCTTGTGCTTTTAGTATGTTAGAAATCTGAATCTGTTTTTCTTAGTGTTAAAAGCCTGAATCTCGTGTTTTTAGGGTGTTACCAGGACTCAATCTGGTGCTCTAGTGTGTAAAAAACCCAGAATCTCGTAAGTTTAGTGTATTACAAGCCTGAATCTCGTGTTTTTAGTTTGTAAAAATTCTCGAAAAAAAGAGAAGATACCAGGAAAGTTTCCTCTCTGGGATGGTGTTTATAACACACTAAAAACATGAGATTCAGGCTTGTTATACGAATTTAAACAGTTCTGTTTGTAAAGTGCTTGTAGACGGTTGAATATTCATAACGACTCTAGACAGAAATATGAGCATAATTCTTGTAGTTCAGCAAATACCAATAGCAACTAGCCCAAAAGAAGCTTGTAAAGAATTTATTATTATATATTTATTTTAAAATCAATGTTTGTTTGGATTAAATTTATATTTAGAAACATGCATAGCCTATACAGTTAAATATGTATTGCGAAACTCCCGCCTGTTATCCAAAGTTGTAGAAGATTCTCGAGAGTAAGAATCCACAATATTTGTGTGTGTATGTAAACACTTAAATTTATTGTTACGTAATCTGAATTTTCTAGAAAACCTTCCCACGGCTGTAAATATAACCAACGCGACACGCCAAGAGAGAGTATCTATTATTAGTTCGCTATAGTCAGTGTGCTATAAACTTTGGAAGCTATAACTGTGTTTGTTATAACGCTTATCAAACAAAAAACTTCAAATATTTGACGAGGAATATTTACAAATTTCGAACATTACAAACCATTCACATCGGACATTAATATTTTTACGAAAACATTACCTAGCTTCAACGTTGGAAACTCAGTGTGTGTGGCAAAGGACAAAGCTAGCTAGCTTCTCGTTAAACGAATCTCACTTACATCAACTCGTAATTAACTCGCTCATCATGAACCCTCGATAAGATACCAAGGAAGTTGCAGACTAGAAAGAAGACTTTATATTGTTTGTAAGTTTGTGTAACCTTTTGTTTATAAATCATTGTCTGTAATAACTATTTGTAATAATTATTATTTTAAATTGTACTGTTGTGTGTATATTAAAACGCATTTGTGTTAAAAAAAGGAAAACTGTGTATCAATCTTGTTGGCAAATATTACAAACTGACTATATATCGGCATTTATTTAAATAATAAGTCAAAAGTAGAATTTAACTACTATATTTAAATTATCAGTTAACTCAATTTCAGGCTACTGACATACTAATACGTAACACTTATCAATCGGAAAACTTCAGATATTTGACCAGGAGCACTTACAGAGTTCGATAATTACAAACCATTTAACTTCAGTGGATTTTCATCGGACATTAGTATTTTTACGAAAACATTACATAACGTCATCGGTGAAACTCGACCTGTAATCGGCGTGTGATCAGCAAGAACTACAGGGCTAGCTAGCTCCCTATTAAGTGAATAGTACTCATATCAACTCGTAATTAACTCGATCATCGTGAACCCTCGATAAGATATTAAGGAAGTTCCAGACTAGAAAGAAGACTTTATATTGTATGTAAGTTGTTTATAAATCATTGTTTGTGATAACTATTTGTAATAACTGTTATTGTAAATTGTATTGTTGTGTATATATTAAAACATACTTGTGAGGAAAAAGAAAACTGTGTATTAATCTTGTTGGCAAATATCATAAACTGACTATATATTGGTTTTTAAGTCACTATTAAATCCAAATTACAATTTAACTACTAAATTTAAATTATCAGTTAACTAAATTTCAGACCATTTAAAATTCTAATATGTAACAAGCTTCATTAATGTTGTTAGGCTTAAGTACAGCAGTACAATGTTTCTTTGAAGCAAACACCTCTACACTGACTGTGGAAGTTCTATTCCTGATTTTCGTCTGAACAGATTGTCAACGGTATCTGGTTACACCAAGATTTAAAAAGTCGCCGACTCTGACGTCACTAGGAGCGGATTAAAAAGGAACGAACATAGGCTCATGCTGTAATACTTTATTGTTGAGCAATGAAACGAAGTAGTCTCTTTATTTTTCAATGTATAAAGACAACTAAGTACAAAAAGAATTACTGAAGTTCATATTCGGAGTATATGTATTGGTTGAAATACTTTAATCACGTTATCAGTAATATTTAATAAACATTATAGTTTTTGTTGTTGTTAATAATGATATAATATTGTTACTAACTCATAATTCTATTTGAATAATTTGGTGTTTTTTTGTTACATTTTAATATTGACTTCTAATTAGTTACTTACCTAAATCATTCATAACTAAAACTCAACAAGTTAATGAGTATAGATACTTAAATATGCTGTTCTTACGTTATCAAGGCACACGGTAGTGTGTTGTGCGACCAAAACAACCCGCAGGACACACTGTGTGTTATTAACAGGAATGGTAGTTCAGCAATTTTCCACTTTCTGTAGCTCGAACTGTGGTAACCTAACTAATATATATATTCAGTGGATGCTCTCTACTTGGTCCTTACTTTACATACCAAATTTCAAGGCATTCCATTAAGAAATGCATGAGATATAAAATTTCCAATTTTAATTGAATTTCTTTCTATTTTTTCTTCGTACCGAAAGTACGGAAAAATTATTTGATAGAAAACATATTTAACTTTCATGAACTTTTTCAAATTTGGTACACTGATAGATTTTTACAACCTACAATTAGGTGTCAAACTGGGTCTGAATATAAACCAAAGTTATTCAACAAAAACCGTTACATTTTGACCAAAATATTTGTGCACGACTACGCAAAAAGTCACGAGAACTATCGGTTTGAACTTTTTATAGCTTCATCTAAGAGTAAGGGTGAACTGATTTTAGTTTTTGTCATTCGGATTAAAGACGGCTGATTTAGATTAGCAAAACTATGGGGGTGAAAACGCGTGCAGATACACAAGTATTAGTCAGGCCAAGCAAACTAGATTAGCAGTTTCTAGCTCAAGTTTTCAAAAGAATCGTTCCCGTGGACGGTTATTAATTATTATTCACTTCTAATTTTTAAGCATAAATTTGCTAAATTTTATGAAATTCTCTTAATTAAAGTGTGTTTAGTCTCACGTGATATTAGCTTAAGCAATTAGTGTAGATAATGATGCTTGATGTACGGAGTGCATGCGGGTGATGACAAGAAACTGTTAATCTAGATTCCATGGTGTTACTATAAGGGAAGTTATTAATCCTGTTTCAGAAAGGAAACCTACCACCATATATATCTTAAAGAATCTGCTAAGTATAGGTCTGTTCCTAATAATAGGGTCGAGATTTTAAAGCTAATGTTAGTACTATCATGTGTCAATTTCTTACTTACTCTGGTTGTTGATGTGTATTGACAAAAAGTCATGATATCTAATCAAAAACACCTTAAGTTTGAAAAAAAGGTGCGTCCAAGAAATCAAAATAGGCTGCCAAACTGATAGCTACACTTATAGCATTGATAACAATTTTACAGCAAATATTCATTCGTTAGTTAGCCAGGCCGCGTTTTTTGTTCAATATGGGGCAGGATTTCGAAACCGGCTCTCCAGCTCTGAAATTCAGAGCTCTACCATAGGGCTAACTCACGCCCTTTTTATTAGCGCTTACCCTTATCAAAGCATCAATTAGAATTAAGTCTAAACTAAAAGTTATCAAAATGCAGAAAAATTTAGTGCAAAAATATTACTTTCAAGAAAAAACTACCAAATTTGATGAACTGCTAATCAGATCTGTAGTTAAAGATGTTTTCAATTCTTGACTAATAGATCATGGGAGAATGAATACTCAGGAACTTTAACAAGGAATAGTAACATTCCATATATTTGTTCTCACCGGTCCACATATATATATATATACTTTTATATCATGCATGTACATATTTCGGCGTTTCTCCGTCACTCTTCGCTGGTCAAAGTGTGAACCGCCTGTCAAATGGACAGAAAAATCTGTAAACGACTGTTGGCAAACTGGAAAATATTTGGCATTTCCAGACAGGCCTTACGCAACATTAGAAACCAATTGTAAACGACTCGTGCGTTTTGCGACAAAATGCACACGAAGAGGCACAGCATGCTTCTCTGAACTCATCCTGTGCTCCATGTTCATGGAAATCGCTCAACGTTTCTGCCTCGTTGCTATTCAAGCACGTGGGTGGCATGCACGCGTTGCTACTTTTAAAGTCGAAAATAAATTTGAAAATGTTAAAAGTTGACAAAAATCTCAGAAGTTCTTTTTACAATATTGGATTATAACAAGAAGTTAAGATACATGACCTGGTATTCTTTTAAATTTTGAATTGCTCATACATTTTATTGATATCTAATTTCATGCCAAACTAGTACTCCCAGTGTCTCAACGTTAAGTTTGAAGGCTTATAACGCTAAAAACCAGGTTTTGATATCCATGTTGGGCACAGAACAAATAGCCCATTGTTAGATTCGCGCTTAAAAACAAATAAACAAACAAAGCTTAACTAGCTAATACATTCGAAAATACCGAAACTGTTTATAATTATATTTAATTTTTCATTTGTGTAGAAGGAGTAACTTAAAACGTATGACAAACTAGGCATAATCTAATTTTTATCCAAAAGCAACCATACCATAACGTCGGTCAAAAGAATGTAAAAATTGAAATCTTGTTAAGATTCTCAAAGAATTACTTTTATAAAACGGTAAGCCCCCACTGGCACAGCGGAATGTCTGCGGAGTTACAACGCTAAAAATCGAGTTTCGATACCCGTTGTGGAAAGAGCATAGATAATCCATTGTGTAGCTTTGTGGTTAACTACAAACAAATAAACAATAAAACGGTAAATTATAATCGTTCAAGAAACAATCAATCTGCGTTAATTTATGAGTATTGAAGAATTAACTGTGAGCGTTATTAGTTAAAATACAACAAAAGCATATAATGATGATAAGATTGTGGTAGGAATACAAATAGACACATAATGATGATAAGATTGTGGTAGGAATACAAATAGACACATAATGATAAGACACTAGTAGGAATACAACTGGACACATAATGATAAGACACTAGTAGGAATACAACTGGACACATAATGATAAGGCACTAGTAGGAATACAACTGGACACATAATGATAAGACACTAGTAGGAATACAACTGGACACATAATGATAAGACACTAGTAGGAATACAACTGGACACATAATGATAAGGCACTAGTAGGAATACAAATAGACACATAATGATAAGACACTAGTAGGAATTCAATTGGACACATACTGATAGGACGATAGGAGGAATACAACTGGACACATAGTGATAAGACACTAGTAGGAATTCAACTGGACACATAATGATAAGACACTAGTAGGAATACAACTGGACACATAGTGATAAGACACTAGTAGGAATACAACTGGACACATAATGATAAGACACTAGTAGGAATACAACTGGACACATAATGATAAGACACTAGTAGGAATACAACTGGACACATA